>NC_055999.1:104516512-104816512 GCF_018446385.1 Zingiber officinale | reverse complement strand
ATGAGATTTAAAAAGAAATGGGAAGCTACAGTAAAGGGATTGCCAATTTGCTACAGGTGGAGTGTGATCGCACGAAGCAGAGGAGAGCAATCTTCTTCTGATTTCCACCACTGGCGATCTTCTGAGGTCAAGGGCACTTCCCTTCCTCCGATCATCATCCTATCTACTGTCAGCGATGCCACTTCACCCATCTTATCTCTATCTGGATTGCGATTCTTAGAGATGAAGCAAAGGGAACGACTTCATCTTCTCCATCCGCCTTCCGCCAGCCACCGGAGTTCCTTCCACCATCGGAGTAGGGTCAAGAGTTTCACTTCTCTATTCCACCTCCATTTCATCCAAGTTCCGGCTATATTTCAGCCATCTCCGGTATCATCTTCTTCGCCACAGAGCTGCCGCCAAGCCACCATCGAACACCATCTTCCGTAGCATTTTCAACGCCGATCATCGAAACTAGATCGCCGGAGGAGAATGGGGTTTACCTTCTTCTTCAGATCTGAGTTCCGAGCATCTATGCCATCATCTTTTTCGCCACTGATTTCCTCTGTTCTGCCTTCCTTTGGATCCGATCCGGCCCTAGCTTAGGTTGTAAGCATCTTTAGATCCCTAGATTCATTCTTATTAGTGATAGATCCCCTTCCATGCGACAAATGGTTGGTTTGTTCCTTAAGCATCTGATCTTTGTAATTCAGGTTGTTCTTGCTTTGTTCTTATTTAGTTTTCATTTTGTGTTCAATTTGAGAAACATTAGCTAGTTTCATATGTTCAATTGTGGAAGGAGTTCAGTTTGATTTTGTTACATGATCTTTACTCTTGTTTGATGTATGTGACTATGCTTAATTCATGCTTTGATTTTGTTTGTGTTTGAACGTTGTAGATGTTTGTTATTTGTTTAGAATGCAAATAGAATAGGTTAGACCGATTTCAATTAAGTGCTCAAGTTTCCTTAATTACTTTGCTCTTCTTTAATTCATTCCATCAGTAGTTTAGATAGGTTGTCTTTTACTACTTGTCTTTTAGCATGTATAGTTTAAAACCCAAAATCTCATATCCAATAAAATAATCCTAAGATTCCATCATCGTTGCATTCCTTGTGAGATACGACCTAGGACATACCCTATACTTCATTAGTGTAGTTAGGGGGGTTCAGTACTTTATTATTTGATACCCAATTCATGACAAAGTTGGGTTTATCACCCCTCTGGTTATTTTACTTTATCATTTCTATTAATATCTCTCTAACTAGAAATATATTAAGTGAAATCATCATCCAGGTCATGAGAACATCCCCCGTGAGAATGTCTCTCTTGCACTCCAACTCTTCTGACCATTTTGCTTAATCATTTATGCTAACTCTCCTTGAATCGTGATCTTTACAATAGAGGCAGTGTTGTGGATATGGGAATAGAAGGGAAGTTAAGGGGTAGAAGTAGTCAACTGAACTGGAGGAAACTAACAAGATGGACATTTATCAAATATGGCATGGTGAGGAGAGGCTAGTCATGAACGCTCACTGTACTCCTCAGAGTCATCAGACCCTATCTTTAACATGATGAGATCATAGAGTGTCAGAGGATGTCCCATACATAAGGTGACAGTCGCTCTCCATACCTTAGCTCAAGTCTTTCCCCTAACGGAAGACACTTTTCCTCACAACTCACCAAAACTCCTACCCAATGGAAGGCATTCTCTTTTCTAGTTCAAACCCTTCTCTTGAGGGAGGCGACCTTATTCTTCAGCATTGTGTTTGTAGGACCAGATTGTGTGATAGAGGGGGAGTGAATATCGTTCATTTAAAAATAAAATTCTTTTACAAAAACAAAGTCACGGTGAAAAAACAAAATAAAATTTAGGCAATTACTTGGTTCATAATCCAGCGACTGCTACTCTAAGGCTCATAATCTCTTGGACAATTTTCAAATGGGCAATCCAATAATACTCTCATTTCTAGAAAAAACTTTCAGAGAAAAAGATAAAACTCATACAAGAGATGAAGAAAATAGTAACAAGTTACTATCTATTTTAATGTAAATGCAAGATGTAAAATATACCAACAACGTAGAAGTAGAATTTAGTCGTAGGCTATCGGAGGGCCTCACGGCATAGCGATAGTAGTACTTGCATGAATGGAGCAATATAGAAAGAGATATTGATGAAAGAATTGTTGTTTGAGTCTCAGAGCCCGAGGCTTCTTTTATAGCTTTTATCCGGTTGATTGAACCCAATAAGATCTTGCTGTCTTCAGCTTGATTTTAGGATTTTCTTATCAACTGAATGTCCCATCAGTCAACTAAACTCCTAATCTATCCTTGCTTTCTTTGATTCGATCAAATCAATCCTATGTAATCCACTTGTTTAGTCGACTAATCCTCTTGAGCAATCGACTGAACATCATAATTTCCTTTACTGTTTGATCCGATCACATATGATCTGTGCTTTCCATATGTGTTCAGTCAATTGATCTTCCTGATTAGTCAACTGAAACTATGTTTCCATTTGGACTTAGATTATAATCCCGGTTGTGCTTATCTTCTTAGGATCAGCTGACTGAACCTCCCTGTTTGATCGATCAAACCCTTCGGTCAATCCAAACTTTATTTTTTTGTAAAACAAAGTTTGCACAACAAGAATAATAATAATATTCTTGCGAAATAGAATTATAAATAGATATGTATACATGAATTTATTTGATAGTTAAGACTATCTGATCTTGACTTAGAAATTTCAATTAGTTCCTTTAATCGAATCAATGTCTAATATTTGTCCCAAATGGGGCACACCCACACTGTGTTCCAGAACTAAAAGGTCTATACAGGACTAACCTTACAAATCTGCTGATATGGGTTATAACAAGTGGATCTCAAAGACAACGTGGTGGTCAAAGTTAAGGTAAGATGAGGGTCGAAAGTAGAGTAGGGGAGCGCCTCCCAGATGATTTTGTTGATCGCCCTGCATTAAAACTCTAGAGTCCTACCCAAATGGCTACGAAGTAGGACACTCGAATAAAGCCGATCAGACGTAAAGCTAGATAGATATAAGGACTCTAGTATTTTATTCTGAAAGTCAGGAAATAATATACCTGATTAGTCGAGTAGTCGACTGAGTGCAAGGGAGACTGACTAGGTGAAAATCTAACCAAGCTCTAAGCGCATAGGCCTTATAAAAACTCTTAGCATAAGATCAGTCGGACGAAGGCCGATCGAACATAAGACTATCTGTGTATGCCCGGTCAGGTAAATACCGGGCGTACGTAAAGATACTTGGCATTATAAAAGTCTTAGTATAAGATCGGCCTGATGATGCCTATCGAACATAAGACTGCCTATGTATGCTCGGCCGAGTAAAGACCGAGCAGACATAAAAATACTCGGCCTTATAAAAGTCTTAGTATAAGAGCAGCCAGATGAAAGCCGATCAAACACAAGGTTGTCTGTGTACGCTCGGTCAGGTAAAGACTAAGCGTACATAAAGACACTTGGTCTTATAAAAGTCTTAGTATAAGAGCGGCTGGATGAAGGTCAATCGAACACAAGGTTGTCTATGTATGCCCGGCTGGGTAAAGACCGGGCGGATATAAAGACACTTGGCCTTATGAAAGTCTTAGTATAAGATTGGCTGAATGAAGGTCAATCGAATACAAAGTTGTCTGTATATGCCCGGCTAGGTAAAGACTAGGCGAGCGTAAAGACACTTAGCCTTATAAAAGTCTTAGTATAAGACCGGTCAGATGAAGACCGATCAAATACAAGTTATCTGTATACACTGGGTCGGGTAGAGACTGGGCGGGTTTAAAGACACTTGACCTTATAAAAGTCTTAGTATAAGAATGGTTGGATGAAGACCAATTGAATACAAGGTTGTCTGTATACACCCGGTCGGATAGAGATTGGTTGGGTTTAAGGATACTTGGCGTTATAAAATTCTTATTATAAGGTTGGCCGAATGGAAGTCAGTCGAGCATAAGGATAGTTGTGTATGCTCGGCTAGGCAAAGATTGGACGAGCTTAAAGACACTTATCCTTAGGAAACTCTACATATTCGCTCAGTAGAGCACAGGTCTGCTAAATTTAAGTTACCTAAGGTCACATTGCCATAAAATAAAGCTCTAATATACATAATTTATCATATGACTTCTTGAATGAAGCTTTGACATACCATGGGTACTATATTAATCTCTGAACAGCTCTTTGTAGTACTTAATATATGACAGGGCAAATTGATACAATGGCAAGCAATATGGCCGGTCTTATGGATCGAACGAAATACTATGACAGAATACAACAACAAGCAATACGGCCAGCCTTGCAGATCGGCCAAGATATATTCAGTAGACACACAGTCGACAATATTTTAACAATCTGTCATAATTATCGGGAAATATTCCTTTGGAAACTGCTCTAGAGTCTATTTGGTTTCCCATTGGTGATTCATCTATAATGACATCTTCCTCCAACGACTTTAGAAAAGGTTTAAGTTACAAACGACAAAAGAAATACATCTGTGGGTACAAAAAAAATTCCTTGGAAGCTCTTCGAGGAACTACCTAACAAACTCTAACACATGAAGACATCTCATGATCACGGAGATCGTGAGACGTGGTATAAAAGGGGGTTCGTCTCCATTGGAAAGGTACACAATTTTCGCATCTGAGACCTTCATTCGTACATCCACTACTGTTCTTCTTCGAGACTGACTTGAGCGTAAGAGAATCTTGCCAGAGATTTCTTCCTTGGTCTTTGTTCACTAACGCTTTGTTGGATCGTCTAATTGTGTGCAGGACCATTGAGAAGCTTCATCCCGAATTGGAGAATCAACTATTTATCAACAAACCATCCACCTGAGCCAGCATGCCATCTCCTCAGCCTTCAGACAGGATCATCTGCTAAATATCTGGTTCGACTAACCTGTTTGGATTTTTTTTGCTTAGTATCTAATTGACTCTGATCTATTAAGGCTTTCCTGCAACACCTAGTTAGCATAATAAATAAAAGTAGTAAAGTAAAATAGTATACTTTGGCACGCAGTTGACCAGAAACCTTATTTTTGTTACACTTGCTTGGAGTTCATTCCTCCAAGACTTCTTACTACCTAGAGTTTACTCCCCTAGAGTTTCCCCTTGGTCATGCATCTAGTTACCCTTATCCTGCTTAATATTTTTCCTTGCTAGACATCTGGCCAACCTTTACCTGCTTAGATTTTATCTTTGTCATACATCCCGTCAACATTGATCTGCCTAGACTTTTCCTTTATCAAGCATTTGGTTACCCTTTACCTGCTTGAACTTCTCACTTACCTAAGTGAGCGTTGATATGTAGGACTTCTCACTTACCTAGGTCAAGCTTGACTTGTCATGACTTCTCACTTGCCGGAGTAAATTTGACCTTTCAGAACTTTTTATTTGATTGTCAAGTATCTGGTCAACGTTGACCTATTTGAACTTCTCAACAACTCATTTCCCTTTACCAATTATCCGGTCGACCTTGACCTGACTGAACTTTTCTCAATAAATATATTGTTAAATAAAAATCAAAACCCTTTAAGTCAATTGCATCAACAATATTAACTTATGCATCGGGAGGGTAAAGATGGCAACGTCAACCCTTGCTCACCGATATTAACATTGCAGATTGGATAGGTAACTTGGGCACAACAGTTCACAAGCGGAGTTACACGGGCATAGAGAGTCATAGAAGATTGGAGGCTTTACAGAGGTAAACTCTAGTCCGCGGATTGAAAGCTCATCGGAGACCCACTAGGTTACTGGAGATCGAAGGCCGGTATAGGCCCCAATGGCAGAGCTAGGCTTTAGGCTACCCGGGCTATAGCCCAGGGACCAGTTAAAGTTGTGTTAAATTTTACCCTTTGATTGCATTGATTTTTCCATTTCCAAATAGAGCAAGGGGGTCTCTAGCCTGGCTACCCCTTTGGAGGACATTTGTAATCCGGGTGGGCTATAAATCTTGGCTCCGCCATTGATAGGCCCAAACTAAGAGGTGTGACCAATAAGGAGGACTGGTAGCAGGATAGGAGATTCGGACTGCATCAATACTCAAAAAGAGTCCCAAAAATACAATAATCTTAATTTAGATCAAATCTAATAACTCGAAGATGATTAGTGAATTTCGATTTTTAATTTCTCTGGAATTTCATTGATGGCTCGGATCCCTTCGGAGGGAGGCATTCTTTCCCTTCCACCTAAATTGTGTATAAAAGGTGTTATATCTATATAAAAAAATAATTAGTTAAAATGTATTATTAATTAAATAATGGTTGTTGTAAATTTCTTTTTAAAAAAATAGACGTGCCTCTTCTCCTTAAGGGGGCCGTTTCTTCTACATAAACCTATTTATATCCCTAAACCCTTGTTAAAAATCTTAAATTCCTTAAGCCGCTACCATCCCTAAATCGAATATTCCTCGTGAAAATCCTAAATTTTCAAGAGTCGTTCACCCTTTATGATGTACCTATATAATTTGGATGCACTTTATTTTGGATGAATGGTAGATTGTTCATTAAATATATAATGTATCCTTTACTAGTAAAGACATATTGCAAGACAACTGTCAATTTTATTTTAGCTAACACCATGTAGTCAATATTAATCCTGGCTATGATCAATTTAATCTTATGAAAGTTTTATATTGACTATCAGGATAAATCTAAAAGTATTCATAAGGGTGGCTCAGCAATCCAAATATCCTAAGTTTATCATCCCACGAGAAAAAAAATATCTTATGGTACATTATAACTTAGAATCAAATCATAAATATTTGAAAAACTGCATAAGCAACCTTTATAGTATGTATTACTGGATTGATTGATAACTTAAATGAAGAATATTGATAAGAGAATAAAAGAGAAAGTGAAATGGTAAAATTGTGTAAGTGAGATTTAAGAGAAGTTTATTATCATAGATTAATGATATTAAATGCAGAAATTTATGACCTTCATTATCTACTATCCTTTGAATTTTTATGAAATTATTATTTTACATCATGCACCTCTTTCCTATCCTCACTTTCACTTTGTATTTTGTACTCACTTTGAAAGTTTCTAACTTTCAAGTCAATTGTTTAGATATGTGCATAATATTAGTGGAGTTTCTTCATACATACACATAGTTGATTAGTCCTATATATTTTACTTTGATATTGTTATAATTTACATGAGGCAAGTGAAACTAGCATTATAACAAGCCTAGCTCGTGTGAAGCATGATAACATTTGTATATATTTTGCTCTAACATTTTTATAGTTCACGGGAAGCTAGCATTGTGGCAAGACTAGCTCATGTGAAATGTGACAAAAGGTCCAAAGCCAATCGCAGAGAACAATAAATTTCATAGAGTCTTTCTATCCAAGTTTGAGAAGTCGACATCTTTATAGACATGTCTCTTTCACCGAGTCTCTCACTGAGACAATGGCCAAATCGTTAAGTCTTCGCCATTAATGTTTGGCCAAATCCTTGTCTGTATAAAAGGTGTTTCCCTTCCGCCATTTATATTTATCCGACAAGGAATTTTGCCATCTTAGGATCATTATAGTTACGATCTTCATTCACTAAGGCTTCAATCGTTGGCTCCCCGGTCATCAGGTCCCCAACTTCCTTGACCTTTTGACACTAGGCAACCATAGGGCAATCGATTCAAAACTGAACTGATTAAATTAAAACCAAACAAACTAAATTTTTTCGAGTTAGCCGAATCGATCAAACTTTACAACAAAAAATGAATAAACTGAACCAATAAAATATCGATTAATTTGATCAAAAACTAAATTAACCAAACTTTTATACAAGTCTCCTCCTGAGGTTATCCCTCCTGACGTCAGATTGTCGACATGGCCATTAGATGGAATTCATGATCGAGGTCATGCCATAAAATGTATGAGCCATGTCCCTGGGGCTATGGTGTCACGATAAGACATTCAAGTTATCACCCAGGTACTTGCAGTTTGAATCCTAGTTATGACGTATTTATAGGAATTTTTCCTCCAAATAAGAGACGCAACCAAAGGATATATGCTAGGTTTTTGGACTGGCTGTCACGTGCGCTTCCTGATTTACCCTGGTGATCGGTGGAAAACTTCTGTGAAACTGGACCGATCACCTCAGAGATAGTGAATGATGCTAATTAAAATTATCATTTTATAAAATGTACGAGCCATGGGAAAAGGAGATCAAAAAAGAAGGGAAGGCAAGGCAGATTTATTTGTTATAAGAAAGAAAGGAAGGAAGGAAAGAATATTTGTTATAAGAAAGAAAGAAAGAAAGAAAAGAAGGAAAGGCAAGGCAGATTTATTTGTTATAAGATAAAGAAAGGAAGGAAGGAAGGAAGGAAGGAAGATGGACATTAAATGGAAGGGTCTCTAATCTGTGTTATTTTTCTGAACCCAAAACTAACAGTGGGGGCAGTACTTTTAAAAAGAAGAAAAAAGCATGAATGACTATGGCATCAGCCTCCAAATGTCTCATCTCGGTAGGTGCGTGGATATAGAAAGTTGTTGACGGAGATGCTGAGGGTGAACGTATTCGTCTTTTATCACCGTGGATATAGAAAGTTGTGCATGCCTCTCGGCATCGTGTTCGGCAATGGTTGTCGAAGCCTCAGGAGGGAAGGCATCAGGAAGAGGCAAGGAGAAGCCAGAGGCAAGAACGAGGGATCCTTTTGAGGGTGTCCCTCCCAACACCACGTTCAGCCTTGGTTGTCAAAGCCGCGGAGAACAAGAGCGTCGAGCAAAAGCGAGGAGTTGCAACGTGAGGAGCATTTACCGATTTAGGGATTAAAGTTTGATTTATTCAGTTTAACTTATTAGAAGTTTTAAAACTAAAATCAAACCAAATTAAATAAAATAATTATTTTTTAAAAAAAAAAGTAAATAAATGTTTGAAATAACCAAATCCAACTTTTAAATTCGCTCGATTAAGTTAGTTTAACTGAACTTTTACTCACCTCTAGGCAAGTGTCGACCCCATACATGGTATTGTGATTTTGCGCACCTATTTTTTTTATAAACAATCACCTCGGCTTGGTTACTGCGACCCCCTTTGATCAAAACTAATTGATGACCTTTACCACATCTGAATCAATTCAAAACAAAATCAATGCACTCTTAGAAGTCTCATAAGTTTTGTCATGTTCTCTAACTTTGATTTCACACTCTAGATACGCTTTTATTGTTGGTGCAATCAACTTCGAATCAAGGTTGATAGCTGACCAAACTTGGGTTGACTCGAGTTTGGATTTTGATATTTGATCAATATGTTAGTAAGAAGTCAAGTATGTTAAGGTTGATCAAATACTTGATTAGAAGTGGGAAGTCTAACGGGAAGTTGGCAATAGGAAAGTCCACACTACGACAAAAGTGACTTTCCGCAGTGCATCATCAATAGCGCACGGTTAAAGTGCATCATTAATAATAATTTTTACGATGTGCCCAATTATGTATGTCGTGGATAATATAATATTTATACAAATGACGACGTGCAAAAAATGTCTACTGACAATAAACTTTTCTACGGCATGCAGAATGTGCTGTTAAAACTTAATATCAACGACATGTGGAGTGCGCTGTTAATACTTATTATACATATATAAATGACAACGTGCAAAAATGTACGCTACCGATAAATATTATAAAAAGTTAACAGCATGCAATGTGCATCGTTAATTGTCTTCAAAAAATTTTATTGCTATCGGTCGAAACGTCTAGTCTCTCTAATTATTTTTCACCAAATCTTTTCAGGCGGAAACCCTCCCATAATTATTTTTTTTTGCCCAACATCCTCATGCCAGAAACCCTCCCGCAAACCATACTCCTCACGCGAGAGTATGTCAATAATGGCGCATGGTTAGGGCGCGCGCTTGATGTTAATAATAATTTTGATGATGTATCCAATTAAGTATGCTGCGAATAGTATTATATTTTTATAAATGTCGGTGTACAGAAAAATATGATGTTAATAAACTTTTTTACAAATATAAATATTAACGGCGCGCATAAAGTGCGATGTTAAAAGTTAAAAATAAATAATACTTTTTTAACTTATCTCACCCACATAATTAATTCGCGAAACCCTTCCTATGTCGCCACCCTTCGTGTCTTCGATTTCGTCTTCCTCTCTGCCCTTCGTCTCCTTTGTCCCTGACGTTGAGACAACCTTCACACTATCCTTGAAGACGGGAATGAGGAGGAGGCGCCAAAGAATGGGGAGGGTTTCGATTCCAATGGAGCCATGGTAGAGAAGGTAGCCGATGCGATTGGGGGTCAAATTCGGGTTCCATGGGAAGGGAGAGGGATCGGGTGATCGAACTCACTATTCTCCAACTCCTTCCTCTACACCATTGGCCAGTAGGACACAATCGTAGAGATAGGCTAGGTCTACTCCCACGGCTTCCTGCCTCAGCGTATCGCCTTCGTCCTTTACTGCCCAATGCAGCTGTTGTTGTAGGCCTATAACATCATCAACCCCATGGTCATCATCACCATCGTTGTTCTCCTCTTTAACATCCTCATCTCCTGGCTCACTGTCTTCATCCTTGACTTTGACCTCCTTGGCACCTCCATCACTCTCAACATCTCTTGGTGGGTGCTCGTTCTCTCCACCTGGCTCTACATCATTCTCAGCCCTATAAGTCCCTTACGGTAGGCTAGAGTGGAGTGAATAGCCTGCACAATAAATTCAAACAAAACACCTTCCTCGAAACTTATATCTTAATTAAAATAAAAACTTAAATAAAGAATTAAGAACCTAATTAAAAGGAAGAGGCACGGCAAGAGTTACTTGGTTTGCAATCAGCGGATTACTAATCCAAGGAAATTAAAACTCACTAAAAATCACTTTTCAGTGGAGTAGCCTCTTACAGCAGTCAAAGCTCACAATTATAAATCTAAACTCAAATGGAATCATTTTTCAAGTGTTGTATTTAGCTTTGGGGATCAGGGTTATATTTATAGCTCCGATCGGGACGCCTAGAAGGGTTCCAGGTGTCTGGAGGGAGATAAAATTTTATCCATGTCGTAATGGATCATGACAACTGGTATTTCGATAAAGTTTCTGGTTTGGGCGCCTGGACCCACTTCGGGTGCCCAAACCTGGCTGAACTGGCTCGACCAGGGTGCAAGGCTGGGGCGCCCTGGGTCCGAGCGGTCTAGGTGCCCAGAATAGCTCCAGGCGTCATGAGCACGGTCAACCTTTAGTTGACTTTTCCTCCGGGTCTTTCGCTCCAACTCCGCTCGCTTGGGTGATTTCGACTATCCAAAATAGGGCTCACCCGAATCCATCTTCCGGCATTCTCGAACAACCTTTCGCTCCAGCTTCTCATCCCTCAGAAACGTCACGCGCCTCCTTCTCGTCCGCCAGCGTACTCTTTCATAGCACCTCATCCCTTGGACACACTGAGCCCGTCGACTCTCTCCCGTGCCATCCTTCTGGCTAGCTGCTTTCACTCAACTTTCTACGCTCCTAAGTTCCTGCACACTTAGACACAAGGATATCAAAACACAACATGACCTAACTTGACTTTGTTGATCACATCCAAACTACCACGGGATACTTAAAATCTCTTCCTTTTTTATGTGAGCAACCCAAGTTAAATTAGGGTAAATCACAAACAAGTAACAGTAAAAAAAAATTACAAGTGCATGATTTTCAAAAAAAAAATGTACTCTCCCCCTAGACTTAATTTTTAATTCTCCCCTTTGATCACATTAAAAATGGGGTATTCCATGAAAAATAAATTTAAATCAGAGTCTAAAGGATAAAAATAAGGTGATTGTTATCCATAAAAATCATGAACATTTAAATTTCAAAAATCTAGATTTTTACCATTTAAAAAAATAAAATTATTTTTAATTATTCAAAAATTCTAAGAATTTTTGTAACTGTTAAGCATAAATATCCAAAGCTGAAATAAAATTTTCACAAAAATTGAATTGATTTTAAGCATATTTAAATAAAAATCTATTTCCTTTTTCAAAAAAATTAAATTCTAATTAATTTCTAACAGAAATTATGCAAAGAAATTTATTTGATAGTAAAAAATACGATATACAAAAAAAAATAATTTATGCATGATTTTGGAACCCAAAATAGGTTCCTTTCAACTGGGTTAATTAAAAATTGTTTAGGAATATGCTTTGGTAACAGTTTTCTGATTTGATTCTTATGATATCTATAATACCAATTAAGTCCTAATTAATTTTGAGCTGGTTGAACATGTGAGCATGCAAAATTTTTAAAAAAATTTATTTCTATTTTCAGCTTTTCATTTTCAATTTTTATCTTGTCAAAATCTTATAATCGACAAGATGTTGCTAAGAATAGTTTTAATTCATCATTTTATTTTTTATATTTTCTATTTTTAATTTCTAATTTACAGGCATTTGTTGACAATATTTTTATGAATTTAAATAATTGGTCAGGAGGTAGAGATCGTACTTGACTTATTTTGTCGATTTCTGATGCTCCCCCTGTAGAGATGCATTTTTCTGATGTTGCTCCTCCTTCATCAATGATCTCGATGTTCATTGCAAAAGAGCTTGCTTCGTTGTCTTCTTGGTGACTTGCCATCAATGCAAGTCTGGCTTGGGTTTTGATCTCTGACGACATTTCGTCCCACGTCGCTTTTAGATTTTTATATTTTGACTAAATCGATTTCTTATTCTTCTCCTTGTTCTTCAATTTGGGGCAATTGTCTTTGACGTGCCCTTCTTCATCGTAGTGATAACATCTTATCTTTCTTCATCTTCTTTTATCCTACATTTGACTAAACTTATTAGTTTTAAACAACTTTTTGAATTTTCTTATCATGAATGTTGTATCATCATCGTCGAGGGGCGTTTCGAATTTAGGTTCATCCATTTTTGCCATTAAGGTAATGTTGTACTTAGGCTCCTTCTTTAGATCTGCACATCTAGTTTTATGAATTTCAAATATAGAAAATAATTCTTCTAAAGTACTTACCTCTAGATCCTTGGAGATGTAATATGCATCTACTAAGGATACCTATTCAGAAGTCCTAGGAAAGGCGTTAAGTGTGTACCTTAGCAAATTTTGGTTGGTTACATTTTCTCCAAGATTTGTGAGTCTAATGATGAGTTTCTTGATCCTTGAATGGAGGTGTGCAACGTTTTCGCCTTCTTCTAATAGAAGGTTACTGATCTGGTTTCAGAGCAGATCATGTCTCGCTAGTTTTGCCTCCGAGGTCCCTTCGTGTAGTTCCAAGAATTTCTCTCAGAACTCCTTAGCTGACTCGTAGGCTCTAATCCAGTTGACTTCTTAAGGTGGTAAGATGCTAAGCAGATGAAACTCTGCTTTGTCGTTTGCCACGAAGTCGGCTTGCTCCTTTTTTGTCTATTGGTATTTTTTTTTGCCCTCTAGTGCTACAAAATCAAATTTTATAATTAGTAATAAATCAAAATCTATCTTAAAGAATACCTCCATCTTTTTCTTCCAATTCACGAATTCTCCCTCGAACTTTGGTAGATAGATGCTCAATCCGGCCATCTCTTGTGCTTCGATCGGCGATTTGCCCTCTTGAAGTGTCCTACTCTTATACTAATTGTAGGTCCCTTGCGATCAGCTAGAGGGGGATGAATAGCCTTCACAATAAATTCAAACAGAACACTTTCCTCGAAACTTATAGCTTGATTAAAATAAACACTTGCATAAAGAATTAAGAACTTAATTAAAAGGAAGAGATACAGAAAGAGTTACTTGTTTGCAATCAGCGGATTGTTAATTCAAGGAAATTAAAGCTCACTAAAAATCTCCTTTGGGCGAAGTAGCCTCTTACAGCAATCAAAGTTCATAATTACAAAGCTAAACTCAAATGGAATCATTTTCAAGTGTTGTATTTAGCTTCTTGGATCAGTGTTATATTTATAGCCCTAATCGGGGCGCCTGCAAGGGTTCCAGACGCCTGGAGGGGGATAAAATTTTATCCTTGTCTCAATGGATCGTGACAACTGACATTTCGATAAAGTTTCTGGTCCGAGCGCCTGGACCTACTCCAGGCGCCCAAACCGGGCTGAACCGGCTTAACCAGGGTGCGGGCCTAGGGGGCCCTGGGTTTGGGCACCTAGAGCACAGTCAACCTCTGGTTGACTTTTCCTCCGGGTCTTCCGCTCCAACTCCATTCATTTTGATAATTTCGGTCATCCGGAATAGGGTTCACTCGAACCCATCTTCCGCCTTCTCGAGCAACCTTCCTCTCCGACTTCTCATCTCTCAAAAACGTCGCTCGCCTCCTTCTCGTCCGCTAGCGTACTCTTCCGTAGCGCCTTGTCCCTCGGACGCACTGAGCCCGTCGACTCTCTCCCGTGCTGTTCTTTTGGTTAGCTGCGTCTTTTGCTCGACTTCCTGTGCTCTTAAGTTATTACACACTTAGACACAAGGATATCAAAACACAATAGGACCTAACTTGACTTATTTGATTACATCAAAACAATCATGGGGCACTTACAAGCCCTTCTTGCAAGGCCACCCGTACCGACCTCTCCATTAAGGCCTTCACCAACATCTGGCTCTTTTTCAAACTCACTATTTCATCAGCCATCATGCTCGTGTAAGTCAACCCCCCAACTTCCACACCCTCTTTTCCTCTTCCCCCTTGCCCAACATTCATCACAGCTTGGAGGTTTGGTACATCCAAGGTTTCGTGCTGGTCACAAGCTACCTCCCAAATCCGGAGATCTCACTCGATGCCATATCTATATGGTAATCAATGACCAAACAACTTATCAATTCCTATATATCAATTCTTCACTAGCAGTGTGATCAATTCCAGTGTGAATTACTGGAATTGGGACTTCATGATTATGCTCGACTTGAGCAATGCCGCAAGGTTTGACGACTACTGCACTCGCATTAATCTCCATGAATCATTCACTAACAACCAGAGGTTGTTTACTGCAGTGTGAGGATAGGGAACGAGTTGGGGGATGCTCATCCTCGAGTCACTAGGTTTGCAGTCCTTGTCATGGTAACGACCAACTTGATCCTTAGCTTGATCATTAGTATGTTGGTCCTCGTACTATGCATGCCCTTGAGCAAGCTCTACACCAGCAGTTCTGAGCTAATAGTGGTAGTGATCAATCTGACTCCTCTGCTTTCCATCTCCATTTTCTTGAATATGCAACTACTAATTGTTATCAGCTAAGATTAGATAGATTGCATATATGGAAATTTGTTAGTTTGCTATTCATCTTGTGTTTAATCGTTGATTTACTCTATTTCAGATGGTTTCCTGTCTTCTCCTTTTTTGTGTAGGAACTTGTTATTGACGTGAATCTATATGCCCTGGTGTTTGGAGAGTTAGTTTTAAATGATGCAGTATATTCTATTTTTAGTATGTTTAAAATTGCTAGAAATTTTTACATCTCCGGTGATTTTATTTTTATTTTGTTGGAAATGCATATCACTATCTCCTTGTATAGGTTGGCTTATAGGCTTGAGGATGCATTTCCCTTATTGTGTCTCACTTGTATGTTTTCACTTCTTGATGGAATCTATTTACTCTAGGACCATGTCATCCGTTCAAAGTCATGCTTCCTTAGGATAAAGCTTTCTTGTGTTTATACTGAGGTTTCTCAAGACATTTGTTGGCTCAATGTCTGCAGGTTATAATCACATCTATTTTCAAAGACAATCTTTAATCTAGTTGAATATGAATTCTTCTCGATGAGTTACTGAATCAGTAACCCAAAACTTATGAAAAAATTATTTCTCTAATGCACTCTTTTTTCATGTAATGTTCTATGTGAGTGGAATATTGCTCATAATAAATTTGCAATGATCATTTTATACTCTGTCTCACTTTGTTAATGGCTCTATATTAAGGTACCTCAGTTTCTTATTTTTAGCCATATCTAATTTGTGTTTGCTTTTATATAGGGGTTGGCATTGGATTCATTTCTTCTCTGATATCCTTTATCAAAATATCATATGTTAATTCAATCTTCATGACTTTCACTTCATTATTCTATTCATCTTGCTTATTGTTTTGTATAGAGCTGGCACATTTTCAAATTTTAAAAAAGTTTCAATAAATTCCTCATTCCTAAGAATGTATATAATTTAGATGGTCATACTCCTGTCAGATTTGGTAATATAATTTTTAAGAAGTTAGAGTCAATAATTTGGAACATATTCTAATTTAGAGGAAGACAACCATTATATTACCATACAAACTACATGACTATCCAGACCATTGTGTATCCTGATATAAAAGGTTGGTTTCTCCTTAACTTTCTTCTGCAGGAAAACACTGCTTTCTAAATCTGTTCCTTTATCCTCGAAGAATGTACTAATATTTTTTAAAATTTTCCTATTATGTTTATAGTTTATTTCCCCTCAAAGTATTTTTTTTCACCATTTCTATCCTGATAAATCTAGGGTAAATGCTTTAAGTTGTACAGTTATTCCAATCCCTCCATTCATGAAAGTTGTTTATCTGGTGAAGATGGTTGGACATTTAAGCTTCTTTTATTTTGAGTTGTCGCATTCATGATTCTTTTAATGTTAAAGAAAGATCAGAAAATGTCCCTATGGGATAGACTATTACATGCATGATAAATCTTTGCATGGATCTATGATCATAATTGAATCTAGGTATCAATTTGATAACTATAAAAATATGACTTGTGCTGCTTTTACAGTTTCAAACACCTAGGGGTCATATGCTACTCACTCAGGAGAATGAGGATACTATGGTTCATGATGGAAATGGTGGTAGCAAAGTTGGAGATGAAGATATTGAGGTTGGTCATAGTTTCTCGACATCAAATCATAAATATGAAACTGGAGATGAAGGCTAAGATAAAAGTCTTGAAAATGACATGAACATTTGTGGCCAGTGGATTATTTGGATGTATATTAGATTAAAACAGTGTTAAAATATTATTGACAATGAAATCTTTGATGGTTAGAAATTCATGATTTTTTGTACTTGATTTAGAGAAATTTGTGAGCTTTGTAATATAACTATGAATAAAAATTATGTATTCACATTTTGATTGTATTTTATAATTTTTATTTCTATTTTAATTGATGGATGAATTGTGATAATGTCTAAATTTTAAATTTAAATTATATATTTTAAATAAATATTAGTGATAATTGTATGATATTTTAACTATGATGCGCACTACAAATGTTGTTAACCGCAGAGCACAGTGCACACTGCGAATGCCCTTAACCGTAGCGTGTGGTGCACGCTACGAATACTGTTAACCATAGCACGTGATGCGCATTACAAATGCTTTTAACCACATCACACGATGCGCGCTACAAATGCTCTTAACCACATCACACGATGCGTGCTGCGAATGCTCCTAGCCGTAGTGCACGATGCATGCTGTCGATGTCTTATGACTTTCAACAGCTTGCAGTTGTGTAGCATACGATGTGCGTTATGGATAGCATAATTGTGCACTGTGAAAAGTCAAATTTACTGTACTTCCAAGTGGATCAAGATTGTTCGGACACTTAATGATCGGAAGTCCATCGGGAAGTTGGCAAGAGAAAAGTCTAAGTGGGTTATCGAGGACCAGACATTTGGTGATCGAAAATCCAACATGGAGTTGGCATGAGACAGAAAGTCCAAATGAATCATGGAGAACTGGACACTTGGTGATGACGAAAGTCTAAGCAGATCAAGTTTGATCGAATGTTGAGTAAAGAAAGTCTTGGTAGGTTGAAGTTAATTGGATACCAAACCAAATTAGAATTCAGCTTGGTAAAGTTGAAAGAGGAATATTAGCCGATTGATAAGTCATATCGATCAACCGATGGACTCTAAACCCCGAAATTGAGGTTTTGAAGTGTTTTTAAGGTTTGCTATAGTAACTAGGATTTCTAATATAATAACAGGTTTGTTTCAAATCTTAAACCCTAAAAAATATGGTTTGCTATAGTGATTAGTGTTTGCTACAGTAACTTCAGGGTTACTACAATGATTAGGTTTTGAGTTTTGCTATAATATCAATCGATTGATGAATTCCAACAATCTATTGATGGCATAGTAGCAGTGAACATGATGCTTTAAATCAATTGGTTTAATCAATTGTAAGCAACCAATTGATTGGTAAGGTAAAAAAATAACTGTTCTGCGGGTTTAAATGGTTGGATTCAATGACAATCGATTGGTGAATTCTACCAATCGATTGGTTGGTGACAATTAGCCCGAATGCAGCCCTATAAAAGAGGGTTTTGTGGATATTTGAAGGTGCTAATTCTTAGGGGTTTTTGAGAAAAGTATTATTGCATTTCCAACCATTAAGAGGCTATCCAAAGCAACAATCAAACTTCTAAATCAAATATTTCATATGTAAAGTTTGTTTACTTTCATTTGTTTTTATATTTACCTTTCTTGTTGTGTTCTTGTAAAAACAAGCTTGTAAGTGTTGGTGTAATCTGTTGGATCGAGTCGCACGTGAGAGGAGAGGAGTGAATCACGTGGTTTTTAAAACTTGTCTTTTCTTTTCAAATTTAAAAGCAAAGTTACGTAGTGGAGAAAGGAAGTTAGAAAGCGAAGTAAAAGAACAAGCAAACAAATATGCAAACTCGGTCAGTTTACTTGGTTCGGAGCTTTCGACGACTCCTACTCCAAGACCCAAGTCTCGTGGACCTCTCGATGGGTAATTCACTAAAATACCTTTTCCAGCACCTCCGGAAAAGAAAATCGAGTACACAGAAAGATGGAATAAGTGCAACACACTGCACTTGTCCTTTTGCAAATAATTAAGTACACAAATTATAAGTTTGTTACTCAACACCTTCAAAGATTATCAGCTTTGGCTCGATGTCGATCGACTCCTCGGCAGTAGTTAGGTGTAACAGTGTCGTAGAAGAGTCACAGTATGAAGTCGGAGCAGTCAGAACCTCAAATGGACGCGTAGAAGCTTATATGGAAGTTGTTGTAGAAGCTTAGGTCTAAAAGTCCTTATAAAGATTGTGGAAGGCACCTTCAAAGGATGTGGAAGGCACCTTCAAAAGCCTTGAAGGCACCTTCTATGAACAATGTCAAGGTGCCTTCTATATATTGAAGGTGCCTTCTATAAACAGTGTCAAGGCGCCTTCCACTGCTTGAAGGCACCTTCCATCCCCTGGAAGGTGCCTCGGGTACTGTTCACCCGAGGCTTTTTGTGCTCTTCTTGCCCTGCAAAGCATGTTAGTCCAATAAATCAAATAATAAGCTGCAAGATAAGTGTTAGCACAATAATACTAAGTAGTAATTAGACCCTGTCTTTCCGAGATAAGAAGCTAGTTAAGGTCTCAGTTTAGGGGTCTGAAATGGACCTAAACTGGATCGATGTCTACTGTCCCTCAACCGGGGTGAGTCCTCATCGAGTCACTCTCCTCCAGTGACTTACCTTTACTTACCAACTTACAGTCAGTTTGACTAGCCTCTTCACCTACCAAGTCTTCATGCCAGTTGTCAGATTGCAGGCCCAACTGGACTTCTGCTGATCGTCAGGTCCCGCAGACCCAACTGGACTTCCCGCCAAATATCAAGTCGGCCCGTTAACCTATCTGGACTTAATTACTTTCATTGATATTATACTTGAAAACCTTGGGTTTATTTTTTACAAGAAAAATCAGAAGCATTTTGTGCATTTCAAATCTTCAAGGCTCGTGTAGAGAATAAAATAAGGAACACCATTAAGACCCTCCAAACGGATCGTAGTGGAGAATATTGCTCAACCAAATTTGAAGATTTTTGTAAAGTTCATGGCATTTGAAGAGAGCTAACAGCTACTTTTACACCCCCAACAAAATAGTGTATCACAGAGGAAAAATAGAATCATCCTCAATATGGTGAGAAGCTTGTTGACAAAAGGGAGAATTCCAAAAACTTTTTGGCTTGAAGCAGTAAATTGGAGTATTCACATCATGAACAGAAGTTCTACACTTGTTGTTCCAAATATGACACCAGAGAAAGCTTGGAGTAGAAGGAAACTAGCTGTAGATTATTTTAAAATTTTTAGTTGCATCGCTTATGCACATATCCCGGATGAAAAAAGGAAGAAACTTGATGATAAGGGGGGAAAATGTGTCTTTCTTGGTGTTAGTGAAGTATCCAAAGCGTATAAATTATTTAATCCAAACCAAAAAGATTGTGACTAGCCTAGATGTTGCCTTTGATGAGGAAAACAATTGGGATTGGATTAGGCAACAACCTACTCAAGTTATTTTTGATAATGATTCTGAAAGAGAGCCAACATCAGTAGTCTTTATGCCTGAAAATTCATCAGAAGCTAGTCCAATAGCTGCTGAAATTTTGCCAACAGCAACAGAAGCTACTGATACAACAGCTCAATCTCTTCGTCGGATTCGAAAAGGCCTGCATGGATAGAAGACTATGAGGTAATAGAAATTGAAATACAATCACTCATTTTGCTTTATTTTCAAATTGTGATTCTACAACTTTTGAAAGTGTCGTCAAAGATACAAAATGACGTAAAGTGATGGATGATGAAATTGAAGCCATTGAAAGAAATGATACTTGGGAGTTGACTGATCTTCCGAAAGGGTACAAAACCATTGGTGTAAAGTGGGTCTTCAAAACAAAGCTAAAAGAAAATCGTGAAGCTGACGAGCTAAAAGAAATGATACTTAGTAGCTAAGGGATATAAGCAAGAATATGGGATCAATTATATAGAAGTTTTTGCTCTCGTTGCAAGACATGACACAATCAGATTGGTGATAGCATTGGTGGCACATAACTCATGGTCTATTTACCAGCTAGATGTCAAATTGGCATTCTTACATGGAAACTTCGAGGAACAGGTATTTGTAGGACAACCCCTTAGTCATATTAAGATCATAAATGAGCATAAAGTGTATAGATTAAAGAAAGTCCTTTATGGATTAAAACAAGCTCCACGAGCTTAGTATAGTTGTATTGAGGCCTATTTTTTTAAAGAATACTTTTACAAATGTCCATATGAGCACACACTTTTTGTTAAAATTAGAGATAAGGAGAAACTGCTCATTGTCTGCTTATATGTAGATGACCTTATATTTACTGGAACTGATGATGTCATGTTTAAAGAATTCAAGAAATCTATAATGGTTAAATTTGAAATGTTTGATCTTGGTATAATACATTACTTGGCATAGAAGTAGTGCAATTAGCTAATGGAATCTTTATTTCTCAAAAGAAGTATGTGAGAGAAATTTTGTACAGGTTTCAGATGAAGGATTGCAATCCTATAAGCACTCCAACTGAGTTTGGCTTGAAGCTAAACACGGATCATGACGGGAAGAAGGTGGACAATACAATTTACAAGCAAATTGTTGGCAGTTTGATGTATTTAACTGCGACAAGGCCAGACATAATGTATTTTGTGAGTTTAATAAGTAGATATATGGAAAATCCAACAGAAATACATTTGTTAGCCACCAAGAAATCCTTCGTTACTTACAAGGAACTAAAGATTTTGGGATATTCTACAAGAAGGGTGAAAAGTTAGAGTTGTTCAAGTTTACTGACAGTGATTATGCAGGAGATCAAGATGATGGAAGGAGCACTTCAGGCTATGTTTTTATGTTGGGCACAGGGGTCGTATCATGGTCTTTTAAGAAAGAGCCAATTGTCTCCTTATTAACTACAGAAGCTGAATTTATTGCTACAACAGCTTGTGCTTGTCAAGCTATCTGGTTCAGAAGAATTCTTGAAGAGCTTCAGTTCAAACAAGTTGAAGCTACTATAGTTTTTTGTGTAACAACTTAGCAATCAAACTCTCTAAGAATCCTATGCTACATGGCAGAAGCAAACATATAAATGTAAAGTATTATTTTTTAAAAGATCTTAGCAATGATGGAACAATCAAACTGGTTTATTATCGAAGTGAAGATCAAGTTGTAGATATACAGATCAAGCCTTTCAAGTTGGCTACATTTGTAAGGTTGCGTGGTCTACTTGGAATTTGTTCATGTTCTGCTATTGTTTTCTTTTAAACTGATTTCTACATATTTCAGTTTAAGGGAGAGTGTTAAGATTTAAATATTTTATTTTATAATATTTATTGGAAGTTCTAGTCATTGGTAGTTTGTCCGAGGCTTAGTTTGTCTGAGTCTTTAGGCGTTTAGTTATTTGATTTCGTGTCTGAGAAAGTGCATTGGGTGATCCTATTATATAGGAGTTATGGTTTAATGCTAGGTTGAAGTGTTCTGATATAAAGCCTATTTATAGGCTCTTTTTCTTCATCAATGATAAGAGTTTTTTCATTCCAACATGTCTCTTTTATTTTCTTTGCCGTTGTATCAGAATACACCGAATTCCATCCATTCCGATGGAGTACCGTTGCGACCACAAATAAAAAAAGATGGTGCTTTCTATGTAAAATGATACCATTATAATCATAATTGTTATGTGGGTAGATTATCCTAAACTCCATGCAAGCAAACTAAACTTCCTCCTAAGTCACTGCGTTAGAAAAAATTATTCTCATTCCCTGCATACAAACTTTTCTTTATTTCAACTCCCTAATGCACATCAATTTATCTAATTGCCCTTACTTTTTTAGGTACAAAAATCTAAAATAAAGTACAATTTCTTCTAAATTCAGCGTATTTAAACTAGAATTTAATATATTTTCTATTAAATTGAGCACGACTCTTTTTTAGCAGACCAATCAATTGATATACTTGATTCTAATTAAATGGTGCTGAATTTAAGAAAAATTATACAATTATTTTTATAAAACATAATCTCTCATTATTTTTTATAGGTATAAAAAGTTCAAAATGATATGTAATTCCTTCTAAATTAAGCATCATTTAACTAGAATCGAGTATATCAATTGATTGGTCAAGTGGAAAAAAAATCTTGCTCAATTTGATAGAAAATATACTAGATTTTAGTTTAAATATAGTGCATTTAGGAGAAATTATACTTCATTTTGAACTTTTTGTACCTAAAAAAAATAAGAGCAATTAGGTAAATAAAGAGTGAGAATAAATTTTTTCTGACGCATAGACTAAGGAAAATGTTAGGGATTTTAGGGCAAAGTATCATTGTTAACAATACATAATTGACTTATTCATCTAATATTCACGTTATAACAATTACGATTTTATAATTGTTATAATATAGACTATTTTGTTCAATAATAATCACATTATAACAACTACGAAACTATAATTGTTACGACACTCATTTGTCTTATTCATACAACTTACTAATCGGTACTGAATTTAATACATGTGACGGAAGAAAATACTCTAAAATATTATATTTAAGGATAATTATATCATTTTATAACTACTAATAAGGTGAAACACTCTTTTTATAGTAAATACAATTTCCTTGGAACACGACTGAATTTTTATTTTTAGATAAATGCTTACAAAAACAAGGAGCGTGCATTTACCGGAATTTAACTAATCCTTTAAATCTACCTCATCACCACCTGAGCGAACAGTGGATTATCGTCTTGATTGAGTTCAGATATCAGCGCAGTTAATGGTTCTAAATTCTATATAAAATCGTTTAAAATTATTTTATAGGTTGCCATAGAGAATCAATGCTAAGGCGATTTTACACAACCAAAATAAACCACTGATACATGGATATACAAGATAAAGATAGTGTCAATTATGTGAGAAAATTAAGCACAATAGCACGAGCAAATCACAATATATTTCAAGGATGATGTTAGTGTTTGGCTCAAGAGGTGAGTCCTAGAGATTTTCTGGTCTTACCAACAAATAAGTCCCTGGACTTGATAAGCCCAGGGAAGCAGCCACTAATGGTGATAAATGGAAACTGTGCCACAGCTTCTTTACGACCCAGAGAAACCAATGCCATGGAATAAGCAGCTTTGTACTTGGCCAACTTCTTCTCGGTGGCTCCTCCCTTCATCAACAGCTTTAAGTTGTTGGCCACCACTTCCGCGTGTCTCTGTGCAAGATACCCTTGCTTGATTTCCTATCAATGAAAGAGCAAGATGATATTCTTAACGCAGGCAATTTGACAAAAAAAAATTATTATGTCCTCCAAGAACTAAACCTAGCATAAGTCGCGATCCATACTTTCTGTTGAATTGAGAAATGAGTTCTGAGGAAAGATTGATTGAGTACTTACAGGGACATCAGTTATGTCTCCTACTGCGAAGATGTTTCTTTGGCCTTTCACCCTGAGATATTCATCAACCATCAACCTTCCTTTCTTGTCCAAACTATCCTTGAGGATGGATTCGTGAAGCCATGATGATCCCAGTGGCTTTCCAATACAAACAAAATGGCAGTCAGCTGTGATCTTTTCTCCGGATGATGTTGTGTACACTCCATCTGCTTCTGAAATGGCATTCAAGTCAACTGACTGTTCTAAAAGAACTTCAACTTTCTTTAATGTCAGCCAATCTAATGCCTTTTTGGAAGCTTTGCTCCCTATGAACTCCATCAGCCTTGATCCTTTATGAACAAGAGTTACCTTCTTCTCGGGATAGTCTACTGCAATCTCTCCAGCAAGTTCGACTCCAGTTGGACCGCCTCCGATGATTAAAACAGATTCAGATGATTTTATCTTCTCGTTGTCTAAATGTGAGGGAAAATAGCCATCATTAGAAATTCAATGAAACTCATCTTTGTTAAAATAAAGTGGCTTGTATGCCACAACATATCCTCTCATCCAAGCTGAATGCAGCCGACATTATCAGACAACATACTGAGTTTAAATCTTTATCGTACCAGAGAAGTATACAATGAAGTGCTTCTTCTACCGATGTGCATAACCAAGAATGTGGATGAGAATGTATATTAACTTCAAAATTAAAAGCCTGATCTTTTGAATGAAAGACATTTGGATGGTAAGAGTAAACAAACATCACTTAAGGGGGGAAAGAATTGAACAAACTCATATAAGAGGAAACAGAGCAGGAAGTTACCATGAGGAATTTCAACAATGAAGTATTGTAGATATGGCCTTCATGAAAAACAAATACAAAAATGATGACTATGTTTACCTTAACAGGGGAACCTAAATGTCATGGTCATGCTCCCAAAAACAAAAAAACAATAATTAAAATTGTTGCTAAATTGTAATACATGTTCAAGCGCTATGGGATAAAAAGAATGATTGGGATTTTACAGTATTTCATAATTAATTTCTCTAGATAATGACAGACAATACAGTGATCGCCAGAATAACAAGTATCAAGATCAAAGCCCTCATCCACATGAATTATGCCCTTTAGTGTATGCGCTAATCAAAGAAGTTGGGTCACATAATTGAGAGGCTACCCCTACAAGCAATTTAGGACTATCAAAACCTGTCTAGAAAAGAATTACAATAGCAATCTAAACTTTCCTGTACCAAACTCTACAAATCCATCTTAGGTAGAGTAAAGCCTCAACAGCCTTCACAGAATGTTGGTTCATAACATTCCTCAAATTTGGCTTCTATAATTTAACAGCATTCCAATCACGATATAGTATTTCTTTGAGTTGAAAAGAGGATTGATGGAAAGTAAAACCATAGAACAAAATGACTTCACCTGTTGGTGGATATAATACAAATTTTTGTCTCATCAAATAGGAATCGCGAACAATTAGAACATCTTCTACTTTGGAGTACTTTCACAGAAGTCAGATACTGCCAATACTGCCAGGCAATTCCCAAAGATGGGCTATGAACTCAATGCATATGATAGAAAGAATTTGGTTTCCTCGTTTACCTGGAAGGTTTGCCTGGAAGGAAAAGGGGGAATAGGTCTTGCAGTGTTTACTCAATTTCTTTCACCCAAAAATAGACAGAACAAGAGAAAAGCTCAAAAATGCCACTGTAGATCAGTTTGCATTGGCAAACTTATCAGTGTTATTGACAAATGCAGTTACAAATTAAACTAAAGTAAACCTTGATAATAGCAATAGGAAATAATGAAATTTGAAATAGTGTCCGGGACATGGAAAGTAATCTTGTTCTGGAATTCATTAAATTTATGAATTTTCAAATCTTATTGTGGAATTATCTGTTCCAATCAAACAAGTGGCTAGATATAAAAACATGTGAACATGTAAGGCCTACTGAAGTGTATTCTAATATGTAACTTTAAGGTGAATTAAATAATAATGAAATTTGATTAAAAAAGTGTGATGAATCTATATATTAAACGAACAAATCAGCAAGCAATATCTAATTCATGTTTTAGGTGTGGAGAAGTTCACAACATAACTTGATATTATGGAACATCAACATGAACGAAATTAATATATAGACACAAGAATCAGTTGATAAATGCTTGACCCAAATATCTATTGAAATTTAAAATGGAAACAAAGAAATTGCAAGGATCGCAAACACTTACCTAGTTGAAATTCTTTTATCCTATCATCTCTGCCTCTGGGAGTTGAATATGCATGACCAGTAGCTACTACAAGATAATCAAATGTAAAGGAACCACCATCTGCTGTAAACACCTGATTTTCAGTGATATGTGTTGCCGAAGATACTATAACCCTTGCCCTAGTATAATCAGTGTGTGAAATCAGTGATCTTCTTGTCAAAGAAGGCTCGACCATGGATCTCAATTCTGCCCATGGGATCTCAAAATAATCCTTCCTGATGATGTTAGTTGAAAGAAATATGTCAGGGACAATACATTTATTTTACATGGTCTAAGAAAACAATGAATATGTAAGGGAGGTATCCTCTATAGTATATGCACCAGTTCGTCTATGAACTCAGGCATGGAGAGTATTTGCTCTGATGACTTGAAAAGAAGAGTTACACCAATAGCCAGAAGAACCATAGCTTATTAGGCACGTTGACATCGGACAGGTAACCCAGCAAAGCAAGATTTTATCATGCATAATGATCCGGCGATAAGGTCAGGGGGCCCTCATGGGCAAAAGGTCAACGACACGTAAGAGTCAGGAGTCAGAAGGGCCGGGTCAACCGGCCGAACGGGTCCGGACGGAATCAAAGATAACCTGACGGACAGTCGGGTTTTCGACGATCAGGGTGAACAAGGTCGCACGGCCGGGCGGATAGCCCGCTCGGCCAAGGCGTAAAGCAGTAATAGGGCCAAGCGGGGTGGCCTGCGACCGGGAATCCTCCCGGTCGGAACGATACCTACACCCGGTCGGCTGGAGGCCCGGCTCTGGGAAGAAAAAGGGAGATAAAGGCAAGGGGACATTGTGGAACATCATCTTCTGACAGCAGGCATGTTCAACAACCAAGCCATACGCAGAATCGTACAATGGAAGACTCTTCTGTCCCATCAAGGAGGTGCTCAGACTGTAGCAGTATGGCGTTAGGCATGTTCTTCTGACAAACCCATACTGAGGTACGGTGCAGAACACGTGTCCACCTCGATGTGTGTGCACCAAGCTCACCATAGCTCTATATAAGAGCCCTCAGATTTCGCCGGAGGTACACAATCTTCGATCCTTGGAGCCACCTTCTTGTTTTCCCTTTGCCTGACTTGAGCGTCGGAGGGTCGTCGCCGGGAACCCCTTCCCGGCTCGACTTCTTTGCAGGTTCGCCGGAACTCCATACGGTCAGTCAGAGAGCCACGTCATCAGTTGGGAGAGCGCTACGTGCCCAGCGTCCATCGATTCAGCGTTCGGACAGGATCACATAATTTGCAAAATTTGTGGATGCTATATTTAACTGAGCTAACAGTTAGACTTTAGTTTCTTTCTAATAATAGATATCAAACGGCAATAAAATCACAGAAACTCCTGCGGAATCGTTCTGTAGTAAAAACAGATGGAATTCAAAAATAGACGACGATTCAAGGTGGATGAACTGGATCTCCAATTTAATTGGCGATCAACTTTCTCAAGGAAGCGTTTTCCGGTTTGGATGAGGATCGCAAAAGAAAAAAAATTACAAAAAATGTTAATCTTTCTATCGCTAAATAAGATTATTTAACTCATAATCCCTAAAACACTCAAATGCGAGGAGACCAATTTCAAATATTTCAATTACATTCGCAAACGCCTCCGATGCCAAAGACGTTTTTTGAGGCAGCCAAGTACTCAATGAATCTATACGCCGGAAGAGCAAGCAGTTTGATGAAACCCTATTTAAAACGAAAACCACCCCCAAATCACTCCTATTTGGCGTCTGTTCGAAGTAAATTCCAGAAAACGAGATTCAAGTATATGGAGGCAAAATCCAGCGCGACCGACACAAATCGATCCTAAACGATCAACTTTGAAAAAAAAACATATATCACGATATATTATCTAGGGATATTGATTCCAGCATAAGATTCGGTTTTCTGAAATTAACCAAGGGGAATATCGGGCGAAAAGATGCGTACGAGTCAATCAGAACTACATCGGCGATGGATTGCATGGACTTGGCGAGAAGCGCGCCGGCTATGCCACCGCCGACCACCACCAGCCTATCCTTCGCGCTCCCCTCGCCTGCTCCTTCCATAGCAGCGTTCGAGGGATCGAGATCGAGGGACTCGCCTTTGTGGCTCGCGTATCATTTATAGTGAAGCGTGGCGACTCCGTTACGCTTTCTTACGCTGGAATCAATCGCTAGCCAGGCTGTCTTTTCAGATTTAGGACCAAAATTAAAAGGAGGAATCGTGATGGGCATTTTTTTCATTTATTATAAAAAAACCCTTTATTATAATATAATATTAATTAATATTGATAAAAAATAATCTTGAGTAGTTATTATTTGTAGTTGCTGTAACATTATATAAATATTGTCGGATTGATAATTGAAGAGTAATAAAATGAAATACCAAATAAAAAACGACTAGAATTGTCCTTTTTAATTTCAGTATTTTACTTGGCTGCGTTTGATAGGGCGTAATCTACCTTGTAATGTAATCCTAATTACATTACAAGGTAGATTATTTTATTTGTTTCACTTTTAAGCTTGTAATGTAATGTAATCTGGATTACAAAATGTAGTGAAGTTTTGTAATCTGGATTACAAAGCAAATGCTATGTAATCCGATTACATTACGAGGTCAACGTCTCATTAAAATTTAAATACCGAATATGCCCACCGACGCCCGCTGCCGCCGCCCGCCGACCGCCGACCGATCACTGACCGTTGGCAGCCGACCCGGCCGATCGTCGACCGCCGCCGGCGGCCGATAGCTGCCGCAAGCTCCCGTAGAAGTGCGGCGACCGTTAGTAGAGGTCGTAGGACATTTTTATCATTTTATAATAATACAAATTACATTCCTGATAAAAAATAATATATACCAAACAAAAGAATGTAATCATCCTGTAATCAAATATTACATACATTACATTTCCAAACGTAGTAATGTAATCAAGATTACATTACATTACATTACAAATTTAATTACATTACAAGCTAGATTACATTACATCCAACCAAACGTAACCTTAGTGGCGTCGCGTTAAGTTCTCCAATTGGACCAAATCCAAGCGAGAGCCTTCTCTTAAAACCGGACTAACCCAACTAATTTCAGTTCTAAAATGGGATTAACATAACTAATTTTAATTCTAAAGATATTGTAATAAATCGAAAATATTAAAGAAGCACAATAGACAGTCAACCTGCTTTCGCAAGATAACCTTTGAAATTAAGATATGTCGTTTTTTTATTTGCAAAATAGACCAGTTAATATGCAAGACAGACTCTAACGATAATCAAATTTTCAAATTTTTGGGACAGCACAGTCCAGATAGAAAACACAAATCAGACTTGAGCACTTGAGGTTCCCCATCAATCTTATCTAGCAGTTTCTCTTCACAGATCTACAAAGAGAGCAGGAAAAAGGAAAAGCACGCGATGGAAGACAGTGGACTTGCTAGAACAAACAAAAAATTATCTTGTTGCCAAGCATTCATTGTGCCATTTAAGTGCCTGCAGATCCAAAAGCAAAACAGAAGCACCGTATCAGTAAAATACATCTGGTGGTAGAGTCATCAGAAAACAAATATTGAACAAGATCTTAATGGATTTTCAGAGAACACAAAGATTTACTGAACTCTCAAAAAACATCCATGAAGTTCTCGATTTAGGATGATTGTTGGTCAGGTTACATAAATACCTTTTTTGTCATTTAATAAGCCACAGAATGGATAGCTCACCGGAAAGGACATCTATTATTCATCCTTGAAGCACCCTTTGAGGATCCAACTGTCCACTTCGATAACTGGAAGGAACAGCAGAAAGCTCCAGCCTGCCCTTCCATTCCTCGCCAGGCTTGAGAGTGATGGCCTTTTCAACAGCTGCTGGCTCAACACACAGCATATGTTTGTATTCATCATCCCCAAGATCAGCAATGGATTTGGCCTTTTCCCAAGGATTCCATACCACTGAAAAAAAAATGCAATAAAATTGAATGAAAAGGTTCAGCTTCTTTTGTAAGCTTGCCCAGTAGCAAACCAACCAAAAAACACAAAGCGTACCTGCATCTGGAAGCCCATCTTTCCTCAAAACAAATGTTCGCTTTTTTTCATGATCTATAATCGCAATCTTTGTTGGTGTCCCCAGATATATCTTGTCCACCTGTCATAAAGAGAACAGTCAGTAAAATGATTATAAATCAATACACGCTCATGCTCATGTACGTACTTCAGTCTCAAAAGTAATTGCATCTCCCTGTTCTGTGAATCGCTCCTTGGCTTTCAAGTTATCAAGGTAATCAAGAGTTTCAAGTCCTTCAATCCGTACTTCACTGAAACGTTAATATAAATGAATATAAACTAATTTATTAAATGAAAATAAGTAATAAAATTGATAATATCTAATAGGTAAGTTATCATTTGATTGATAACAGTAATAATTAATGATATTCATACTAACAATAATTGATCACCACCAATAGTAGATAAAAAAAAAAGTACAAATAATTACATCATTTACATGGTTTATTAGTAATATCCATACTATTAATAGTTTATTAATATTCTATAAATGATATCAGCATAATATTCCTATTGTTAACGGTTTATTAAAAAAAAAAGACAGCTCAATGCACGAAGCTCCTTCCAATACGGACCCTGGGGAGAATTTAGTATAGGTAGTCTTACCCTGCTTTGCAAAAGACGGTTTCTGAAACTCGATCCCTTGAACTCCAAGTACAACAATTTTACTATTGCACCAAGGCTCCCCTTTTTGTTGACAATTTATTGATATGGCAAAAAATGATATCATCATTAATATTGGAATAATTATATAATTTTTTTTTAAGTTAGTCAGATAAATGATTGACTTGATTGATTAGATATATCAGATTAGTAATTGAATTTGAAATAATATAATTTATATTAGATTGCTTACTTCACTCATTATTTTAATTAGTTAATTCCACTCAATACAGACTATATAATTAATTAGATTATCATCACTAATTATAGACTAATTATAAATAATACTTGTTAATAATTAATTTATTTATTCAATTATTACAGATATTAATGATCAAATTATTAGATTATTTGCTTGATTAATTAGAATAAGAATTTGAATTTATTAATTTAATTGTTAATATACACATTAATTGTTGTTGAAATATAAAATACTGATATTTTGTGAGATATAAGGTGCATCAGTCTTAAAATTTAAAACATTTAGTTATCTCATAAATCAAATAATTATTCTTTGCTACGAACTGGGAACCAAGTGATACTGCTGCTTTGATATCACTGGTGCCCAAGTTCTCAAAATGACCAATATCAATACCAATATTAACCATGGCTTTCCTTAACAGGTAGATTATAATTTGATGACCAACAATGACCTCTATTCCATGAAGTGAACCCACCATGGGCTTTCAATGCTACCCCCCACCACCTTTCCCTTACAACCAGACACCACGAGACTAGTGTGAAGGAATTCATTGTTGATATGCTATGTTACTAGAACTTAACTACATATTCAACACAGATAAGATCCAGGTGTCCAAGATGGGTATTTCCAAATTTGTTTCACATGGTTAATAAGGATAACGAGCATGAATTGTGTCGGTGACCAACTATCAGTATCCAACAACGATACAAAGAAAATGAATATACTAAGTATCAAAGTAGGGAACAGCCAACTGAGACATGGACAATCTCGACTGCTACTGTGCAATATAAGTCAGCATGAACCAGGGGCGTAGCCAGGATTTTCGATTAGGAGGGGCAATTTTCAAAAATTCATAAAACGAGAAAGGAATAACTTATAACTCTTGGAAGATCATTGCTTTTGAGAAAAATAGAGAAGATAAAATAGAGAGGAAGTAAAAAATGGAGAACTTTACTTTCTTCGTTAGCAACCTTGACTAATTTCGATGAGCTCGGTAACAACACAAAGAAAGCAAGATAAGACAAAACATGACTAAAAAATGGAGAACTTTACTTTCTTCGTTAGCAACCTTGACTAATTTCGATGAGCTCGGTAACAACACAAAGAAAGCAAGATAAGACAAAACATGACTATTTTGTTGTGCCAATAAAATCCTAAAAAATATCAAAGAGGAAGAAGATATGGGAGTTGATGGCTACTTGATCTTGTTACTAGAAGAGGGCAGCAACTGGTGTTGTATTTCTTGCTTGTTGGAGAAGAGAAATGAGAAGAAAAAAGCTCTTGTGCTTCAGAAGAGGAGAGAAAAAAATTATAGGTTTACCAATGTTGGAGAAGAGAAGGAGAAGAAGCAAATGAGGAAGAAGAGGAAGAAAAAAAATAAAAAAGAGAAGTGGGTGAAGGGGTTGCATATGGTACGACGGGGATGTAACATGCATAGGGAGAAGAGGGAGAGAAAAAAATGAAAGGTTTCGTAAAAAATATCCTAATTCAAATCAATTAAACTTTGTTAAATATTAAACTTGGTTCGGTCATAACTCAACTTCAAATCAATTTCAATTTGAACTAACATAATTTTTATCTCCATATTTACCCGTTGAATTTAGTTCAAACTCGATTCAATTTTAATTTAGCTTCCTTACTTTGTGCCCTACGATTTAGTTCATCCGTTTATTATTATATATTTTATTTTTAAAATTCAATACTTAACATTTCAAATTGTGATATTTCCTCGTAGAAGTGGTACAAATGGATAACTTAGGTCATGAAATTTCCAAATATGTGATCAAATTCAGTTTTCGACATTTAATGGTGATGAATCAACCACTCAAAGTGATGATAAGGAATTTCAAATATATATATATATATATATATATATATATAATTTTTTTAATAAAATTTGAGAGGGGGCGGTCGCACCCCCTCTCCTTAAGGTGGCTACGCCCCTGGCATGAACATTACATCAATAGAATGTACATGCCAACACAGTATCTTGGTTGGCAGATGGAACAGTTAGGATCATGCCAACTGAAACAGCAAGACATTTCAATCGTTGCTGTTATTTTGCCATAGGTTATCAACATTTTTGATGGAAGATAAAGGTGCGATCATTTAAAGAGGGCACAGGATGGGTGAAAAAAAAACTTGTTATAACAAGAATATCAGGTAAAACAAAAACGCATGTAAAACTGTGACTAACAATTAATACAGTTCACCCTGCATTGAAATTCTTGGCATCTTAAGCATTAAAATTACCTACCAAGACAAGGTTTTGGGTCAGGGAAATAAGCTGATTCATAGCTTGAGTATTTTTCTACAGATTATCATAGTGCCAATTGAAAACTTAAGAGTTAGGACTACCAGGAAAGAAACTTGTGTTTCATTACCACGTATAAGTTGATTGGAATAAAATATTTTCCAAATTTTAATATTGGTCGATGAAAAGAGGCATTTGCATGCCCGAATAAATTGACAATCCAGTATATGTAACTGAAGCATGTAAATACAAAATATATCAGCAAAGGTACAACAGCAAAACATATCCAAATTCATTTAAGCTACCTGATATCAGAAACAGAGAGGTAGGTGTGGTAGGCAAATGTGAAGGAAAATGGCTTTGTATCAATATTTCTTATCCGTGATGTCAGCATTAGATCTCCTCCAGGTCCCAAAGTAATCCTTAGACGAAATTCATAACTGCAAAGAGAAGGCAGCAGCAACATCCATCAAGCTTAGAGATTTTAAGTAATTCAAACTCTTTTTTTTTTAAAGCATTAGAATGCTAAATTATAAAAAATAATAGATAGGGATTGCTTGACCAGTACCTATGAGGCCATATTTTTAGATCCTCTTCACTTGGTTTAAAGATCAAATCAGTGAAAGCTTTGTTGGTGCTAACCGTTGGAAAAGGAGGCGGGGTGGCATCAATACTCCAAAATCTATTCCTTGCGAAACCATGCTGATCAAGATTTCCATGACTCCCAAACTGCATTTCTCTTAAATTGGGTTATGAATATAAACAAATCCAGAAATAATAAAGGCAAACAAGAAGAAGAATGTCATACTTGAGGAAAGCATATTGGTATACCACCGCGTATAGCTTTTGGAGGTTTGAAAATTGCCTAAAAAGGAATCAAGGAAAATAATATAACAGTTTTGTGATGAAGAGAAAAGAAAGGATTGAGAGACAACTTTTTCAGGTAAATCAATGGAATTTGATTCAGCGAGCAGAATTTTTTTTTAAAATAACTAGAGTTAGATTAAGCAAGTAAAATAATCAAAATGTGAGAATAGTGATAGATATGGTTGCATGCTTCCATAAACCTAGAAGCTTTACTGACAGGTTATTGAAATCACATCTTGGACAATGGTGTTGAAGCAGAAAATGTTTGCATTGTTGTTCTGAAAGCAAACAGTATTGATTGCCACATCAGGCATCAGATATCTAAAATCACAAAAAGAAAGTTGATTGCCCCTTCAGGTATCAGACATCTAAAATCACAAAAAGAAAGCTAATTGTCTGCATTTTTGAAACAGGACTCGCACAGACAAAGGTCAAAAAGGTGTTCCAAGAAAGCTAATCAACACCTTCAGCCAATATCTATCCACTTGGCGTGTCCTTACATTGCAAGAGAAAATAAATTTTTTATTTTCAGATCAGAGTATCCTCCCCTCGCCCTCTAGCCGAGTAGCCGACCATTCAATACTATATCTTTACTTCAAATGCATGTTGGCAAAAGTGAAATTTAACTCCAGTATTAGTCTAGTTACTTCTTGAAATTTCAGCATAGCATAACCAAGATTAGCAAAGATCACTTGAACTAAATTCAGTTGAGCTTTAAGATTTGAGAGTTTACACAAGGTAGTGAACTCTGAATCTAATATAGGTCCTGCTTAGACAATGACAAGTGCATTTACTTAATGGATGTTCATTACAAGAAGAAGTTTGAAAAGATACTTGAACTTGATGCATCTAAAACCATTTTAATAATGGAAACTGATATACTCTATATTCTTACCGCCATCTTTTGCTCCAAGTTCTCAGAATGCACTTCTCATTACATTTTTTTAGTTTTATGTTTTTAAATCCACAATCAGTAAAACCCTATCAGGTTCAGATTGGTTAGATACAGATGGATTAGGAAAAAACAGAATAATTGGCACCAGTTCATTATCTATATATGTGGAATGTAAGCAATGCAAGTTTCTAGAACAGGTTGTTGAACCTGCCCCTTGTCTACAAGTCAAAGACTACTATAAAACCTAATATTTCTTAGAATATATGCATATGACATTAATAAATTTCGACCAAAAGATCATAGCTAATGTTGAAATAAGTAGATGTGCATCATAATTTTGACCAACTCCATGGTTAAACTTTGACTATTGGAAACAGTTTCAATACCTTCGTGCTGAGAAAAAGCAACTCCTCGCCATGGTCATTTCTCCAAGATGTCACATGACCTCCATACAAATACACCTGCAAATGAATAGGACATAAATACTCGCCTATAAACTGATATTGTAGCTAATATAACAAGAAAAAAGCAAGCAGCAGTCCTTTGCAGCACCTTTCATAGAAATGGACAAACTTGGTAACCAAATATTGACACCATCAACTCAACGAAAGTCAGTAACACTAGTTTATGAGGAAAACTCACAAGCTTTTAAAATACAGCTTCTATATAATGATGCAACCCCATAATAGGACACTAGTTTACGTGCCTTCTGTACTTTCTCCATTGATTATGGATATTTCAAAGCAGAATGATATTGACAGAACTTCTAGGATATAGTTACAAGTATATGCTGACGCTGACTTATAATTATAGAACAGATATTGCCTTTGTTATACTTTCTCCATTGATTATGGATACTTTGTAGCAGAATGATATTGACAGAACTTCTAGGAGGCGGTTACAAGTATATGTTCATACTGACTTATAATTATAGAACAGATGTACTCCACGTCTATTATGAATATTGCATAGCAGTGTGATATTGACAGAACTTTTAGGAGGCAGTTATTTATAAGTATGTCCTGAAGCTACATATAATTATAGATCAGATGTTCTCTTCTCACCCTCTATATATATTCTATCCTCTACAACAAGAGCCACGTATTTGTGGCTTTGTCTACACTCCACGATCCACAAAATCTAATTTGATTTACGAGCATTTCCTACAGCTTCAATAAAGAGAACGGCCTCTCAACTTCCTACCACCCCACTTTAGGAAACCAGTCATCTACACTTAGTAAGACAATAAAATTTTGAATCTAAAGCATTAGCTCAAGAAAGAATTTCATTGCATCTATTCTTTGATAAACCGCAAATGTAGAAATAATGTTATGAGAATCAAGGTTTAATGTTTCTTTCAGAGCTAAAGTCTCAATCTCCATCCAGAATGAAACTATATTGATGTTGGGCAAGCATATCAACACGTGATGCGGATGGCACCGATGTGGAATTAGGATAAGTTTAATGGTTTAATGGAACTAGGTGTTGTTTTTTTAGGTTGTAAAGGGGCCTATTTCCCAATGTTTTCACTTGTTCGCTACCGTTCTGCAGCAGAGAAGTGCACAAAGGCATCAGCAGGCAACGGAGGGAGTAGTTGAGGTAAATATTGTTCCCATTTCAGTTTCACCCCCAGCAGAACAATATATTTTTCGCAGCCAACATTTCAAACATTGATCAGACTTGCTTGAGCCCTAATTGGAAGAAAAATCTTCTTTACAAAATTTTGTGCTCAACTGAAAGAATGCAAGAGTTGCATTCAGTAATAAAAATTGAACAATTTGAACAGGAGCATCAGAAACGGAAAGGGCAAAAAAACAACGAAAGCAAATGGATCCAGATCGGTGGGAACGAGAGAAGGAAAGGCGGAACAGACCTCGGCGGAGCTTCCGCGGACCTCCCTGAGCACGACTTTGTCGAGGCCATTGACACCCTTGCAGATCTCTACCGGCGGCTTCTCGCCTGACATCGCCCAACTCCCATAACCCAAACCCTAACACTGGGGTGAGCTCCTTGCTCGTCTCTCGCCTTCCTTCTATAAAATAAATATCGCGAAACGGAAATTAAAGGAAGCTGGGGGCGGTGGGTTTCAATGGAGGAGAAAAAGGGCTCGGGCTCAGGTGGGATGCGTGCTCCGATCTAGCAAGGGCCGTTGCGCATGAGCATGATATTTCAATCCCACTGGTTTAACGATGAGATCTATGCGGATTGATTTCGACCGTTCGCTTTCTGCAGTGGGGCTCTCGTCGTTGGTATCCGCCTCGCCCAATTTCCTTTTAAATTTGTGCCGGATCCATCTAATTTTTCCCGTTGGTATCCATCAAATTTCGAAAAAAAAAAAACCCCGGACTTAGACTTTCAAATATGAATCCTAAGAATTTTAAGATCGAGATTCAAGCAGTGAATTATAATGGATTTTTTTCTCTAATGAATAGCACTAAGTTTTTGTCAATATGGATCCTGAAAAAAAAATCAAATTATATTGAATCTATCATATATAGTATTATCCTATATATAATAAGAGACTATTTCTACACTCAACTTGTAATTTTTAAATTATGTGGCAATAATTTTTCTGTTGTACTTTCCCTGGTCACAACTGCAACTTTATCGTTACAATTTTTACTCTATACAGATGGATAAAAAGAGGTAAGATAGAGATAATAATTATAGAGTAAGAAATACTTATAGCGTGGAACTTTTATTTGGCATGTGTTTATTTGTGCAGTGGAAAAAATGATAAGTAAAATATATGGAGTTTTTAACGAGAAAGATCAAATATTCAATAAAATATTTTATACTCATTAAAAATAAATTTTATTAGAATAAATACTCATATGATACCAATTGCGGAACATGTGTTTGCGGTTTACTTATACATGAATGTGAACATGGTGAAATTCTTTTTACGTAAAGCTTCTTACATTCGTATTTAACGGTAAGTTGAGTTACTCTCAAAATTCCTTTATACTTTGTCAAATGTTTAACACCCTCCAATAGTAGACAAAACTCTTTTATGGTTTGAACTCTTACAGATGAACACTGCGATTGGAGGTGGCAATAGCGGGCGACGGGTGATTGCAGCGAGCAATGAGTGATGAGCGGCGGGCAACGGGTGGCAATCGACGACGACAAAATCGGGAGTTGGAAGAAGCGGGGAGGTAATGACGATTGCTGAATGATTTATTTTTTTTAAAAAAAACTTAGATATTTAATTAAAACTTTAATAAATTAAATTAATCAACTCTAGTTATATCCTAACTATAGTTGAAACTAATTAAATAGACATTATTTAAAATCCGATAATCTAAGTAAATTTGGAAATATATATATATATATTATCCAATTTTATTTATGTATATCACTATTAATAATAATATTATCATTACTAAATCAAGATAATAAGATAAAATATCATACTAGTTTATGTGCTAAAATATTCAAACAAAAAAGATTTTATTACATTATTTAAATTGAACCAAACAACATCAGATTATTTTTCATCCTCCATAACTAAGGTTATGTAATTACCTAGTGATCATGTCCGATAATCGAGGTGACGAAAGCTGGGGATGTGGCACTCCGGTTGACCGCGTGTCGACTTTGCGCGACCCTGCAACCACAACTGCATCAGTGTCGAGCCAGGGAAAGAGTCTCCGGCATTGACCCTCTTACGCTCAAGTCAGTCATCGCCGATGTGTGGAAGCAAAGCAAAGCAACGAACAACAGTAGTAATAGTAGATTATCGCATACTTCCGCTGAAGCTTGGACCCCCCTTTATATAGGGTTCCTGTAGTGTGTGTGCACGCTTCTCAAGACTTGCACGCTTCTCAATGCTTCCTTAAAAAGATGTATCGGTAAAGTGTCCCTGACATAATTCCTTAACGAGTCACGCATATCTCTGAAGTGACAGTGGAAACTTCTGTCGTACGATCTTCTGTCTGAACCAACCGCCGACCATGCCGCCTGTCAGCGGCGCATGCTCCCAAAAAGATAATATCCAGCTAGCAGTGTCTTTTACTGGACCGAGTGGGATAGCCGCTCGGCTCGAGTTCTTACTTTCTGCTAGGATGAGTGTCTTATTTGGCCGAGCGGGGTCGACGCTCGACCGGCGCTCCCACTGTCCTAGTCCATGAGCCACTATCTGGTCGAGGGGGAAAGTCACTCGACCGCCCTTCTATTTCTGTATAGCTCGGTCATAAATCTGCTCCGTTGTTATAGCTCTGTATAAGGCCGAGCTGGGAAGTCGCTTGGCATGTCCTTGTAGATACCTAGTAGTCTTTCTGAGTGTCGGAAGCTCGGAACCCCGCTGAGCTGTTATGATGTCGGATCGGATCTTCATTATCCCGATCGGGCGAGCGGGCTCCCCGATTGACCAGTGGTATAGGGGTGTTTGACCACCTTAACTCTAACCTCCACCGTGGCATTGACCTTCACCATGGCAGCGGGGTGGGGCCTCCCCCCCTTTATCACCGCATTACTTAGTAATCACATAATTAAAATTGTGCGTGATGATCTTGAACCAAACATATAATTGTAAGCATTATTACTACCGTCAAATGGAATAACCCATGATAGGACAGGTCAACCCATCAAAAGTCCATTATATGGCTGGGTAGAGCGAACAAGTCTACCATCGTGAATCAAAAAATCCCTAATAATACACAATTCAAAGTAGGTTATGAATTAGATGGGCTAGTCTATGAGTCCGTCAAAAAAAATTTAAAATATATATAGAAAAAATTGAAATTTTTAAATCTGGATTCTAGAATAAGTGGCCTTATTGATTTTTCACTTTTGTTTAAACTTTTAGAAGAAATTTTGTTTTCTCAACCAGCATGTCAATCTAAGCTCATCATGGGTCAACATGAGCGGATCACAGGCTTAAATAGGTCGGCCTGTTTGGATCTATTTTAAAATAAATTAATAAAATTTTAATTTAATCGGTTTAAATTATTTAACGAAACAGAATCCGACAGATCAACCTAAATTAACGATTATAAACATTGCTAAAATTCTTTCCTTATAAAGCTTCTTATATGCTTCTTGTTTTCAATAGTTATTGACTTATTGTTTAACTCTTGAGTCAATTGAACTTTTATTTAGATGACTAATCTATTTCCAATAACTAAATAATCATAGATTTTTTACCTCAACCGAGTGTAATTAATTGAACCAAGAAATATTTTATTCGCTAACATTCCAATATGAATCGACTGTCTAATTGATTCAACTATTTGTCGATTAAATTATTGACTCCAACCAATTATAAGATCTAATCCTCATACCTAAAACTAAAAGTACAGAGATCGCTTATAGACTCTCATCACGCTTAGACTTCCCTATCAATAGACAGTACCTTCAATACTTTCTCGTCTTACCAAAAAGCTACGCTTTTGGGACTTCCTGTGGTGCTAAAAGACCGTCTCTATGAATTTCTTTGTCTATCTAGTATCAGTCGACTTTAACTTGTCAATACCTTTCATTGTCAATAATGCTGTCCAAGACGTGAAACTAGAAAGTTGAAAAGATGGTGGCTCTATTGACTAGATGAGAATCTCGTGTTTACCTGTAAAGTAAAATTAAATTAAGGAAGGAGTAGCTGGTGTTGATCTTCCGATGTTCAAATCAAAGATAGGAAGAAAAATGGAAAATGAAAAATGATAGAGGCGAAAACTTATGTTTCTTGTCTGTTCCTCATACCTGGTATGTCTCTTTTATACCTTTTTTAGTGATCTTCCATCTTCCCCTATTTAATGATATTGATTATCTACAGAAGGTATCTTTATCTTGACTTTAGTGCATTTAATGACAGATGGAGCGTTCCCCTTTATTTTTTCTTCCTCAAGACCCTTAGTCTTCTCCTTTATCACTTCACATGATTGATGTCGGCGTCATCTCCGACCGGATGTGTGGTCCGCTTGGACTGATTTCCCACCGACCGGGCAGCATCATTCCGGTCGGCTGATGTAGTCACTCCTGCTCAGATTAGCCTTGCTTGAATCCTGATGTTGGCCGCTTTAACTTTGACCTACACCGTGATTATTGACTTGTGCCACGTATGCTGTTATCTCCGCATCACAAGTCTTCCCCTCAAGTCTAGTCGAAGGAGACTGCAAGTCTAACTAACTGGACAGTGGATGCCTCAATGCCCGATCGGACTATTCGCGACCCATTAATTGCTAAGAGACCCCTGAACCAACGCCACTCGACTTTACTTTGCCTTTGCCGATCGGGAAGATTGTGTGCCAATCGGGAAGAAGGTCATCAATATTTCTTAAAATTTTCTACCTTCATTGTATCCCTTCAGGCGAGTGTGATTTTGGCTGACGCCATTCAAATTTCTTAAAATCTACGTAAATCCTCAAAGATTATGGTTGAGCACGCGACCATACCTTTTTAATTAAGGGCTTTAAATGTGGCCTGTTGACTGAAGAACACGTGTCTTATATTGTCGCCACATGCCTGATGTGACAGGTGAACATCTGCCTGATGACGTGATGTGACCATTTTCAAATTCAGCGGTTGGATTTGTTTCTAGGTTTGTGTACCTTGGATCGGACGGTTGTTGTCAATCGACTGCAAGCTTTATAAGCCTCGTGTGTGTCGTCGTCGTCTACTTTGCTCTTTTGTCTTCATATTTTACCGCTGTGTGCTCTTCTCCGACGATTTTGCTGCGGCGTTCTCTTCTACGACAATCTTTCCCTTTTCTTGTAAGCTTTCCTTCTTATTCAGATCTTTTGGTTGTTCTTAGCGTCCTCTTTCTCTTTTTCAATTGAACCTATGTTCTTGTCAATCTTTGTTTCTGATGGCGAGTTTCTCTCAACTTTCTATTGTTGGATCGAAACGAGCTAGGGGGGAGGGGGTGAATAGCGCTCGTGACTTTCACATTCGTTTCGAAAAACATAGAGTAACGCAGCGGAAATTAAAACACAGAGACACAAGCAAACACAGGGATTTACTTGGTTCAGAGCCTGTGGCGACTTCTACTCCAAGGCTCACGCTCGTTGAGCATTTACTTTAGGCAACAACTATAATCGCGCAACTACAAGAGATTATTACAAAACTATACTGAAAAAGCTATACCAACAACAATGAATTGAAACTTCGCAGCTTCGGGGCGTCGGGGTCTTATTGTAGCTCAGCCGGATAGTCTCATTAGCAGTGCGCTGAAGAAGGATTACCAAAACTGTGTTGTTACAAATTGCTGGTCGAGACAGGCTTATATAAGTCGTTGAGGGCGCCTTCAATGCCCTTGAGGGTGCCTCCATCCCTAGCGGATCCGTAACGTGCATGAGCTTTGACTCCTTCGCAGCCTATCCACCTGAGGGCACCTCCAATGCCATGGAGGGTGCCTTCAAGGCCATCCAAAGCACCTCATCACTCCATGAGGGCGCCTCCAGCTTTGCTGTGCACACTCTCTAGCTCTTGCACCCGAGGCGCCTCCAAGCTCCATGGAGGGCGTCTCGGGTACTGTTCATCCAAGGCAAATCATGTTATTTTGTTCTTGCAAGATACGTTAGTCCCAAAATACCAAGCATACCCTGCAACACAAAGTTAGCACGCAATAATAAGACAAACATAAATGTTTTGACAATCACCGGGCTGTCCGGTTCTGACTTCGGATTTCTGACCAAAAACCCTAGATCGAACCGACGCCTACTGTTCCCTCTTCTGGGGAATGCGTCCTCACCTACTCCACTCAGGAGAGTATACTTGTTGCTAGTTCGATCCTCCATATCGACTGGGCTTTTGCTCAACGCCCAAGTCTTCAGGTCTTTCTGCTGGACATCGAGACTTTCCACCCGATCCGTGACGCCGAGATTTTCACTTAAGAATTTCCGACTCTAGGACTTTTGCCCAAAGACCTCGACCCGCCAAGGCTTTCCGCCTAGGGTTACCACCCCCTAGGATTTTCTGCCTACCTAATCGCAGTTAGGACTTTTGCCTAAGATATCTTAGAATTTTTCCTGCAAACTCATTCAAACACATTAGATCACAAATAACCTTAACTTTGAATCCTTTGTCATTATCAAAACTCAGGTTCGATCGTCGGATGCTTTCCGCACCAACATCTATCCCTGTTCCTAGCCTCTGGTACACCTCTGTCGAATCTAGATTCGACGAGGGTGACGCAGAAAGCCTAAACTTTGCTTATGAAATTCCTCCTGGCTATGAAATTGCCCTTCCTTCTTCATTCGATCGGCCCTATGAGACACCTCTGGTTTTCGTATGTTTTTAGGGACCAATTTACTGCTAGTCTACGGTTCCTGGTCCACCCTTTCTTCTCTACAGTTTATAAATACTTTCATATTTCTCTCCACTAGCTAGTGTCGAACTCCTTTCGGCTACTATGTGATGTTGTAGTCCTTTTTCGTCTGCACGACATTCCTCTGTCATCCCGGCTCTTTCACTACTTCTATTATCCAAAACTATCCGAGTCGGGGACCTTCCTATTCCAAACCCGAGTAGGCTCGGTCTTTTTTGATTAGATACCGTCCTCCAATAAACATTGAAAGGAATACTATTTTTTTTTGTCAAATTCCCAGATCGGCCTGATTTTCCAACCGGCTAGAAGCTAGAGGTTGGAAATCCACTGTCGCTCGGCAGGTACAAGGGCCAATCAGACTACCTTTAGGTGGCTTCCAGCTTGTCTGGTCAGAAGTACGATATCCACAAGTTACTGCTGGAGGGCGTTCTCTACGTATTTGGCTTGAGCCCGATCCTCACAAGGCTTCCGTTCAGCCTAGGTATGCTCCTTCTTAGTCTTAGTTTTGAATCTAACTGATTTATCTTTTTCTTTTGCAACTCAAGTCATGTTGCGGGCATATCTGCTCGGAAAATCCAAACTCGCGGAAGCAGAGATCAATACTGCGGCCATGGTTGAGTTGGAGAGTCGTGGCTTGCAATTGTTGGAACCCCAAGGTTGTTTTGGTGTGATCAACAAGTTAAGTTAGGTCCTGTGTTTTTCTAACATTGTGTCTAAGTGTGCAGGACCTAAGGAGCACACGTAGTCGAGCGGAAGACACAGCTAGCGAGAAGGACGGCACGTGGTGCGCCCGAGGCACGAGGCGCTGTGGAAGAGTATACCGGCGGACGAGAAGGAAGCGTGCGGTGGTTCCGAGGGATGACAAGCCGGAGCGGAAGACTGCTCAAGGAGCAAGAGAAGCAGCTAGCGAGAAGGTCGGCACGGAGTACGATTGAGGGACGAAGACTGCGGATGAGTACGCTGGCGAACGAGAAGGAACCACGCAGCGATTCCGAGGGACGAGAAGTCGGAGCTGAAGCCTGCTCGACAAGACCGGAAGTTGGGTTCGGGTGAGCCCTATTCCTGATGGCAGAGATCACCCAAGCGAGCGAAAGACTCGGTCTGAGGCGAACGGAACCAGAGCAGAAGACCCGGGTTGAAAAAAGTCAACGAGGTTGACTTTCCCGCCCGGAGCGTACCGGGGCGCCCCGACCAAGGCTATAAATATAGCCTTGGTCCAGAAGCATTTTATCAATTCAGAACTTAAGCAATCTTTCTACACTTGTGAGCTTTTTTTATAGTTTAGCTTTTGTTGTGCGTTTCATTGCTGTAAAACACTTCTCCGCCAGAAGGAGATACTAGTGCTACGCTTTCCTTGGAATAACAACCTCCCCGGTTGTAACCCAGTAAATCTCGGTGTGCCTTTTACTTTTTTGAGTTATTTTCTGTTTATCTATTTATGCAAGTGTTAGCTTAAGAGTTTGAGAAGGGTTGGTTTTTGTTTTTGTATTAACAGGGCTATCCAACCCCCCCCCCTCTTCTAGCCAGCCGCAACGCTCCTACAAGTGGTATCAGAGCCGAGGCGCTTCAGGAGGACTAACCGCCAATCGAAGCAACGATAATGGCCGGACCAAGCATCCACCTGCCGAAATATGAAGGGGATTTCGCTACCTGAAAAAAACTGATGCAGGTATTTTTCACAACATATTTTGAATTAATTTTAACAATGGAACTTGGCTTTGAGCTCCAGAGGGCAAGGAAAAATATCAATGGATAAAAAAGAAGCAGGCTGAATACGTGGCGAACGGCAAAGTAGAATACCATCTGTTAAGCGTTCTTCCGCCATAAGAAGTCAATCGAATCGGCAACTACAATTCCGTGAAGGAACTTTGGGAGAAGTTCCTCAAGCTGCACGAAGGAACTTCCGAAGCTAAGCTCGCTAGACGAGATCTGCTTCGCAATCAGTTCACCAGCCTACGACTTGGGGGAGACGAGATAGTCGCGCATCTGCACTCGAGAATAAAAGAAATCATTACCGGACTTTCGAATCTCGGAGAAAAGGTAAGTAACCGAGATTCGCTCAGGTACGCATTGAATTCTTTTCCTAGAAATTCAAAATGGGCATCACTAGTAGATGCCTTTTACATTTCAAAAGATTTAGAAAAAATTTCATTAGAAGAATTCTTTTCAACATTTGAAGTGCATGAGTTAAGATGTGCAGGAATGAAGGAGCCCAAGAACAATGCCGCCCTCAAGGCTTCGAGAGACGAACCTGAGTCGGAATCTTCTCTCGACGATGAGGAAATGGTAATGATGGTAAGAAGATTCAAGAAACTTTGTAAATCTACATCTACTAACCATCCACAAGGAAAAAAGAAAAGGACGATACGTTGCTACCACTGCGACGAAGAAGGGCACGTCAAGGACAACTGCCCCAAGCTGAAGAGCAAGGATAAGGAGAAGGGTAAGAAGTCTATCCAAAAGCAAAATGCCCTAAAGGTGACGTGGGACGATACATCGTTGGAGTCGAAAGTTGAGGCATTCTCTGGACTTGCTTTAATGGCACGTCATCAAGACGACGACTGCGAGTCAATCTCTTCCGAAATGAGCATCGAGAGCATCGATGAAGGGGGAGCTACGTCAGAAGAAAGCAACAGTTCAGGGGGAGAAACGAACAACGAGATCGACAAGGTAAGTCAGGTACGTTCTCTTCCTCCCGACAAAATGTTTAAGTTCGTTAAACTTTTAACAAAATATTGCTGCAAATTAGAAAATGAAAATAAAAACTTAAAAGTAATTCTAGCTAAGTCATGTCCCTTAGAAGAATTAGACAAATCAAAATTAGAAAATGTGAAATTGAAATCAGAAAATAAAGATCTGAAAATCCAAGTAGATAATTTGAAAAACCATGCATGCTCATCTAATTTTAGAAACTTTAAAATTTTGAATTGGTATTATAGATATCACCAGGGATAAATTAGGAATATCTCTAGAAAATATGTCCCTAAGAAATTTTTAATCAATCCAGTAGGTTGGAACCTATATTGGGTTCCTAAATCCTGTTTAAATTAAACTATTGATTAGACTTAGATCTTTTCAGCGAGAAAATTAAACATTGAAATTCTTTATGAGGCTTTGTCTAAAGAAGTGGTTGTTGCTCCAATAACCAAGAAGGTCTAGTGCCTCGCCACGACCTGGAAGCCAAAATATTAAAATAAAAATATTTTATTAACTTTCTGATAAAAGCATTAAGGTGGAAATTTAATGATGGTTTAAAAAGTCTTTTAAATATTTTTCTTTTAAATTTTTTACTTATAATTTCTTTTAGAAAATATTTGAATTTTTTACTTAATTTTTTTTCAAAAAAAAATCTTTATACTTAGGAAAAAAAATTTCCGTGCGTAAATTTTTTTTGGAAAATTCAAATTTTAAGTTAGAATTTTTTTTTTGCAAATTCTCTAACTTAGAATTTATTTAGATATTTTTTTTAACCCTTAAATTTTTCAGAACCCCAATTTTTTATGTGATCAAAGTGGGAGAAGAAAAAATATAAGTCTAGGGGGAGGTAGACAAAATTAATTTTTCTATCTTTTTGTACTTAATTGCAAATTTTAATTAGTTTATTTTCATATCCATTTTACCCTAGCTTAACTTGAGTCGCTCACATCAAAAAGGGGAAGATTGTTGGACCCCAAGGTTATTTTGGTGTGATCAACAAGTTAAGTTAGGTCCTGTGTTTTTCTAACCTTGTGTCTAAGTGTATAGGAGCTTAGGAGCACAGGTAGTCGAGTGGAAGACGCAGCTAGCGAGAAGGACGGCACGCTATGCGTCCGAGGGACGAGGCGCTGCGGAAGAGTACACCGGCGGACGAGAATGAAGCATGCGGTGGTTCCGAGGGACGAAAAGTCGGAGCGGAAGACTGCTCGAGGAGCAAGAGATGCAGCTAGCGAGAAGGTCGGCACGGAGTGTGATTGAGGGACGAAGACTGCGGATGAGTACGCTGTGGACGAGAAGGAACCACGCAGCGATTCTGAGGGACGAGAAGACCGGAAGTTGGGTTCGGGCGAGCCCTATTCCGGATGATAGAGATCACCCAAGCGAGCGAAAGACTCGGTCTGAGGCGAACGAAACCGGAGCAGAAGACCCCGGCTGAAAAAAGTCGACAGGGTTGACTTTCTCTCCCAGGGCGCCCAGAGCGTACCGGGGCGCCCGGAGTTGACTTTTGATCAGATCGAGTTTTGACTCGATTTGAACGCTGGGGGATAAAATTTATCCCCCCCAGGACGCCTGGAACCCTTCGAGGCACCCCGACCAAGGCTATAAATATAGCCTTGGTCCAGAAGCATTTTATCAATTCAGAACTCAAGCAGTTTTTCTACACTTGTGAGCTTTTTCTATAGTTTAGCTTCTATTGTGCGCTTCATTGCTGTAAAAGGCTTCTCCGCCAGAAGGAGATACTAGTGCTACGCGTTCCTTGGATTAACAACCTCCCCGGTTGTAACCAAGTAAATCTCGGCGTGCCTTTTACTTTTCTGAGTTATTTTCTGTTTATCTATTTATGCAAGTGTTAGCTTAAGAGTTTGAGAATGGTTGGTTTTTGTTTTTGTATTTATAGGGCTATCCTTTAACGACCCCACCCTCCTCCCTACTAGTCTGTGAGAGTGGGACGCTACTGGACTACTAACTTTACTTAACTAGAGTTACTCTTATGTAAATATCAATACTTAAAACTCTCAAAAATGAGAAACATGCAATTAGTAACAACTGAAACATAATTAACTCATCTTGTCATTCTACTCAAGCATTTGTTCACAACTAAAATATATCAATCAGTATATGCATGCAACAGTGATACAACTCAATTAGCGGAACTAATGTGCATAGCAAATAGAAGGAAGAATTCTAAAACATAAAATATTTGATAAGAAAATCCAGCAACATGAAAGAATAGTTCCAACATTCTGAATACAAAATCTTAATGAATTTTTTTTAAACTAAATCCCAAGGCTTCCATGGTCCAGACATCACACATCCATCCACACCTCCTTGTCATATTCCTTCGCTATAACTTTTCCTTTTCTTTATCTGCAGTAAGAGGAAAATGCAACTATAAGCAGAATGCTTTGTAAGCGCTATCTAACTCACAAAACTCGAATATGCATGTGTATAGGAAGAAATCTAAAAACTGAATGTTTTAAAATAAATACTACACATGCTCATCTAATAATAAAGGAATCAAACATACTGAAATGTTAAACATGTATAGCTGCTCATCTAATAGTAAATATCAGTAAGCAAAACTAAACAACATGCTAGCATAAAGAAAACTAAACTTGTTGATCTTTAAACTTATGTGAAACTTATTTCACTTGTTCAAAAACTTATACTTTTATACTTCAAAATAATAATCTCTTGGGCCCAGGCTTAGTACCATTACGCGCTCCCTAATAGAAACTGAGGTAGTGAACCACCAGTCCTACGAGGGTAAAGACCTTGGTCTTACCAGGGCCGAAACCTCGGAAACGGTCACCTGGATTTGTTTAACGACAACCTCGGAAGTCAGGTACTAGCATTCTCAAGTAAAATACTTATACTTGTTAATACTTCTAATAAAAGAATACCTCATACAGAACTGAACAAAAATCTGCATACAAGCTTAACAAAATCTGCACTATAATACTTAACAAAATCTGCACTATAAGCTCTAAAGAAAAATCTGCAGAACGTTAATTTACATACTTTAAGAACTAAAACTAAAACTATTTGTTCATGGTACGTGCGCCCACAACCAAGGTAAAAACCCACGACATGCTCACCAACAATGTGGCAGTGTATACACATTGTAACTAGTAAAGAATTTGCTACTGGAAACCTAAAAAAAAACATAGCTGTTGTTCAAGCTCAGTGCCACCACAAGGAAAACAAAGGAAACCGAATTTCTGCACATAGCCGTGCATTGTAGTGACCACAAGCCAAACACATGCTTAAACCCAAAATCTATACTATCTCATGTTCATTTACTAGTAGCAAAAATCCAAAATCTGGGAAAAACTCCATATGAACTGATCTTGCCCGTTAATATCATAAACAAAAAGATCCACATCAAAGATCAATCCGAATTTCCAATACAAAGCCTGAAGAAAACAACCCATATGCTTAACCTATACCAATCATCCTCTTCCTTTCTTTGAGGTTCACGGCAGCATCACAAAAGCACCGTTTCTTATAATGTGCTTCGAACAGAAACAATAAGGAAGAAGAAAAAAAAACTCCAATAGTTACTCCTACCGCAGGTGAGAAGCACTTACCTTGTTCTTGGACTTACAACCGAAGAAGAAGGACTTCTAGGGTTTCGGAGATTGCAAGTTTCGGCCTCCTCTTCGTGCCCTCGGGTTCTCCTCGACGAGCCGGTCACGAATGTGTGAAGATCTCACGGAACCACCCTTGGCCGACCGCCGGAGACGAAGCCCTAGCTCCGGCTTCGTTTCCACCCGAGCAGAGACGCCGCGCGCAGTCGGGAGAAGAGAGGAAGGGTTTAGGTCACGGAAAAATAACTCCAATTCCTCTCTTAACTTATCCCTTTTAATACCTACCTATTTCTGTTATCTACTACTGCTTAAAGTATTTTCGCCCTCTCTTTGATCAGCACGGCCCTGCTGGGTTCCTGGTCAGCCAAAACAACTTAAGGCTTTGCTTAACCGGAGGTCACCGGTTTAAACCTCGGCTCAACCTCTTTATTTTTTGCAACTTGTTTCTTTTGGTAAAAATATCAAACAAACTCCGAAAATTGCATAAAAATACTCTAAAAATTTCTAAAATTCCCTAGAATATTTCTAAAGCATTTCCTAAATATTTTTCATTACTATTAGGACTCGAAATGAGGAAATTTGGGTTGTTACATATACAACCCCCCTTATAGCCGGTTGCAACGCTTCTACAGCAACCGGTTGGCTCTCATAAGGATCCGCTCAGAGAGAGCACAGGAGCCCAAACTTGGGGGAGTGACGGAGCAGCCAGCCATACGGTTGGTGGTGAAGCGATTATCGCAGTGAATCCCCCGCCTGAGCATTTTTCGGTAATTCCAGTCGTCGATGCCTCGGAATCGATTTCTTCCGGGGAGTCGTTGATAAGCCGAAAGAGGCGTCACATGGAGATTGTCGCCCTATCTACTACCTCCACTACACCGACTCCCACCAGGACAAGCCCACATCTTTCATTCGAGCAGGGCAAAATCTCCACACTTGAGCTCGAGCAAGCGACGATCGTCGCACATACCTCGCTTTCATCTGATCGGACACTATCTCTTTCCAGTCTGCCACAAGGAACAATCTGTTGACCACCGGTTGCATTCATATTGCTTCCACCGTCGAAGACTCAAAAGTCTCACATCCAGTCGGCGTCCACATTTAGTCGGCTGGCAGAGCAACTTCAGCCCCGTCCGCTCCGAGTGGCTAGCACCACATAACGACGGTCATTCATCTGCCTACGAACGAGTGGCGCGACTCTGACAGGGTTGGATCCCAAGCCCCAAAGCATCATATAATTATCTAGGGGCCGCTAGCACATATATGGGCTGACGCCCGGGCCCATGCGACGGTTATGCCTCCGAGGGCACTTGCCGATAGTCATACCCAGATGTTCATTGGGGTACATATTTTATAAGTTACTATTTGTCGCCGCTTGACCCTAAAAATTTATTTTTTACTTCCTCACAGTATTGGGTAGAAAAACCTGACTATGTACCAAAGGTTTACCTTTTTGGAGCAAGAAGTCAAACAACTGTGCCCCGAGTGGCTTCTCAGGCACAGCTAGAGCAAATAAGTGTTGGCTCAATTAAGGACCAATCTGAGTAAGAGCTCCGAGCAGCTGGAGCCAGAGAAGAGTAAAGGTGCCGAGCAGGCTATTCAATTGGGTTGACTTAATAAACAGGTCAGCTCCTTCGAGTCCAAGCTCAATTTGGCCAATACCAGGAAACTCCGGGCCAGCAAGGACTTGGAGATCAAAAATAAGGAGTCCTGGGTGTTGGCCCAAAACCTAAAGGAGGTGGGGGCCACAATGAAGGCCAAGCGGGATGGACGATCGGTCGACCAGACTGCAGTGAAGACCCAGCTCGCCGCCAAAGATGAAGAGCTGGTCAAGTTGAAGGAAGAGCTAAAGGCCTCCCGAGTGGCCTTAGAGACTTATCAGGGAGCCGAATCGGCAGGTTCGATCTCATGAAGCAGGCCTACATCCGCTCGGACACTTTTAACGATAAGGTCGTCGATCGGTCACTCCGTCTGTTCAACCTTACTATTGACAGAACTCTCAATCAACTGAAGAAAGGCGGCTAGTGCTACCTCCCCACCGCTTTGACAAGCAAGATTATTAGCTGAGACAAGCTGATTGAGTCGCTGCCCGAAGATGTTTTAGATTATCTTGAGTGAGCTTGCTCGTGCGAGTTTTACTTCTGTAATTTTTTGAAGTATCAATAAATGATAGTCCGTCTAGCGAACCGTTATTTTTCTTTGTCCCTTTTTGGCCATTCGGCATTTTCAACTTGTATTTAGATCAGGTGTTGCCGCGTAAACTGAAGTGTAGCCTTGTGTTCTTCCGATCGGTAATGGATTATTTGTTTTCTTAGTCGGTCGATTAGTTTCAATTTTAAGGTCACCGCTCGACCATTTCATGGCGTAGACGTGGATTTTAAGGTCGTCGCTTGACCGTCGATGAAGATATGGGTTTAAAGTTGTTTCTCGACCATCGATGAAGACATGGGTTTAAAGTTGTCGCTCGACCATCGATGAAGACATGAGTTTAAGGTTATCACTCGACCGTTGGTGAAAACATAGCTTTAAGGTGTTGGTGCGGTTAGCACTAACAATCTAACTCAGGTTTTGATGAATGACAAATCAGGTTAAGTTAGGTTTATCGTTATTTAACACTCTGATCAAGTGTACAGGCTAAGTCCAGACAGGTCGACGGGCTGACCGAATGTCTGGCACGAAGTCCAAGTGGGTCGACGGGCTGACCGGACGCTTGGCACGAAGTCCAGCTAGGTCGACAGGCTGACCGGATAGCTGGCGAGAAGTCCAAGCGGGTCGACGGGCTGACCGGACGCTTGGCGAGAAGTCCAACTAGGTCGACGGGCTGACCGGATAGCTGGCGAGAAGTCCAGAGGGTCGAAGGGCTGACCGAACGTCTGGCAGGTAAGTAAAGGTAAGTCACTGGAAGGGAGTGACTGTGAGGGCGCGTTGCCGGGAAGGGAACATTAGGCGTCAATCTGGCTTAGATCCATTTCGGATATCTAAGTCGAGATCGTGACTAGATTCTGGTCTCAGAAAGACAGAATCTAAGTCATACTCTTGATATTGAATTTATAAACTGTGCTAACACTTTGTTTTACAGGAAACATATTATATACTTGCCTCGGACTAACCTTGTCTTGCAGGAGAAGGAATCTCTGGAGAAAGGTGGTCCGGGCACTCGGAACAGGTCCGGGTGCTCGGGAGGCAATTTTTATCCTGATCACGTCGTCGCCACGTGGAGCTTGCTGGTTGGACCTGCCACGTCTCACCAGGGCGCCCGGAAGGGATCCAGGGCGCCCCGAGCCTCATATAAAAAGAGGGTTAGAGGTGGAGCCTAAGAACAACAACTAACAAGAAGATCTTCTACTGCTTGCTCTGTTGCTTTGCGCTCCTGCGACGCTAACGAAGCTCCGACAATGCACTTTTTCCTTTTCGATTTATTCCTTTGTCGGTATTGCTTTTATTTTCATTAGCATTTTTTGTACTTAGTTTGTAATAATTTTTGAACTGTTAGTGATTGCCCACCAAAAGCACTCAACAAGTGCGGGCCTTGGAGTAGGAGTCGACACAGGCTCCGAACCAAGTAAAATTGGTCTGTGTTAGCATTACTTACTTTTTCCGCTGCGCTTACTCTTATCGACAAATTTTATTTTAATCGATATTCACCCCCCCCTCTATCGAAACATCACGATCCAACATAAGGTCGCATCTCAACAGTCAGTGAAGACATGAGTTTAAGGTTGCCACTCGACCGTCGGTAAAGATATGGGTTTAAGGTCGCCACTCGATCATCGATGAAGACATGAGTTTAAGGTCGTCGCTCGACCTATTTTTTCCGACTGATTCATGAGTTTGGAATGCTTGCGGTTTTATTCATATTTGTCCTGCATTTAGAAGACATGCACGCACATACAGGTAAATATAATTATTCACTCACCTCTTACCCGACCCTATAGGGTTGGAGGTGGTTCGCACTCCACGGTCGCTCGAGTCGTCTTTCATTTTCGTCTTCCAAATAATATGCTCCCAAGCGGAGTTTTTGCACGACCTTATAAGGTCCCACCCATGGAGCTTCGAGTTTGGTGACGTCGCCGACTGACTTTATCTTCTTCCACACTAGATCGCCGACCTGCAAGGACCTCTGGATAACCCTCCGGTTGTAGCTTTGCTTTATCCGCTGCCAGTATGCCATCAGCCGAACGGCAGCCTTGTTCCGTGCTTCGTCGACCAAGTCTAGCTTCAGCAGACTCCGCTCGCCGTTATGCTCGTCATAGTGCTACACTCGATTGGACTCCACTCCGACTTCCACTGGGACTAGTGCTTCACTATCGTATACTAGATGGAATGGTGTCACGCCGGTCACCTCCTTCCGGGTGGTGCACAGGGCCCACAGGACGCTAGGGAGTTCGTCGACCCAGCTGCCTCCTGCTTGGTCGAGTTGAGCTCGTAATCCTCTGAGAATCTCCCAATTGGCGACTTCCACTTGGCCGTTGCTTTGGGGGTAAGCCACTGAGGTGAAGACTTGCTGGATACCATAGCCTTTGCACCATTCTTTGAGCCTTTGACCGGTGAATTGCCTCCCATTGTCTGAGACGAGCCGTCAGGGGATGTTGAACCAGCACAAGATACTTTGCCAGATGAATTTGATGACTATCTGTTCACTTATCGTTGTTCATGGTTCAGCCTCCACCCATTTTGAGAAGTAGTCCACAGCGACGAGCAGGAACCTCCGCTGAGCCGTCATCGTCAGAAATGGTCCAACGATGTCCATGCCCCATTAGTCGAACAGACAGAACACCATGGATGCCTTCATCTCTTTGGTTGGATGGTGTGAGATGTTGTGATATTTTTGGCATGACAAGCAAGTGGCCACCGTCTGAGCGACATCTTCTTGGAGCGTGGGCCAGAAATACCCGACGATAAGGATCTTCCGGGCTAATGAACGACTGCCCGGAGGATTCCCATAGGAGCCTTGATGTACCTCTTGGAGGATGTACTCTAAGTCTTCCGATCCGATGCACTTGAGCAGGGGTTTGGAAAAGGCTCGCTTGTAGAGTTGATCTCTGATCAACGTAAATCGTCCAACCCTTTTCTTCAGTAGACGATCGGCCTCCTGATCGGATGATGTTACACTCGATTGGAGAAATTCGATGAACGGCGTCCTCCAGTCATTTGGGAAGGAGAGGCCTTCCAGCTGATCAATGTGCGCCACTAGTAAAACCTACTCGATCGAGCGTTCAATCATGACCGGCATTAACGAGCTAGCCAATTTGGTTAAGTCGTCTGTCGAATGATTGTTTAATCGAGGGATCTTCTATATAGTGACTTCTTGAAAAATTACCTTCAGTTTTTCGAAGGCTTATGCGTAGATCTTGAGTCAGGAGTTGTTTATTTTGAATGTCCCTGACAATTGTTGGGCGACTAGCTGAGAATCTAAGTGAATGAGGACCTTTGTGGCCCCGACGTGTCGTGTTGTCTGTAAGTCGACGATTAACGCTTCATATTCGGCTTCATTATTAGTGACCTGGTATTCTAGCCGAATGGAGAGTTGTATTCGATCTTCCCTTGGTGAGATCAGTAGTACGCCGATCCCGCTCCCTTGCCAGGTGGAAGAACTGCCCACATATACTCTCCAAGTTGCTTCAGGTTCTGCGTTCTGGACTTCTGTGATGAAATCAGCCAAGGCCTAAGCTTTGATTGTCATTTGGGGTTGATATTGAATATCAAACTCGCTTAATTCAGTTATCCATTTAATCAGCAGCTCAGACGTCTATGGGTCGAGGAGGACTTTTCCTAGGGTACTGTTGATCATGACGATAATCGGGTGAGCAAGAAAGTATGGATGGAGTCTCCGAACGGCAAGCACCAGAGCATAAGTTAACTTTTCCAGACCAGTGTAGCGAGATTCAACATTTTTCAATTATATGAGTTAAAAAATACACGGGTTGTTGTTCATGGTCGTTCTTCTTGACCAATGTTGATCCGACCGCATGCTCGGTGGATGACAAATAGATCTAAATAGGCTCTCCGACGCTCGGCTTAGCTAACACATGTCCGATCGCACTCTGCGTCCCATTGGAATCTTGTAGCTTGGTGCAGTACTTTGAAGAATAACAGACTCTGATCGGACGTCTTAGAGATGAACCTTGAAAGCGCGGTGATCTGTCTGGTCAGTCGTTGAGCCTCCTTCAAATTGCAAGAGGTGTGTCTTGCAGGGCCTTCACCTTACTTGGATTTGCCTCGATCCCCCGCTCGGTCACGATATACCCAAGAAAATGATCGCTCCTTGCGCTAAACAGGCACTTGCTGGGGTTTAGCTTCATTCCATAGGTTCTTAAAGTTTGGCATGTCTCCTCAATGTCCGCACAGAGGTCGCCTGCTTAGAGGGATTTTATTAGTATGTCGTCGACATAGACTTCCATATTTTGGTTGATCTATCTATGGAACACTTTATTCATCAGCTTTTGGTAGGTTGCTCCGGCATTCTTCAGTCCGAATGGTATGGCGTTATAGCAATATGTTCATCGACTGTGATGAAACTGACCTTTTCTTGGTCTTCTCGGGAGAGCGACACTTGGTGGTAGCCTTGGTATGCGTCGAGCATGCATATTAATTCGCAGCCCGCTGTGAAGTCCACCATTTGGTCTATCCGAGGCAACGGATAGAAGTCCTTCGGGCATGTCTTATTTAAGTCGTGGAAGTCGATGCAAACCCGCTATTTATTGCCTGGCTTGGAGACTAATATCACGTTAGTGAGCCAAGTTGGGAATTATATTTACCGTATATGACCAACCTTCAGTAATTTTTCTATCTCCATATGGATGATCAAATTCTGCTTCGAGTTGAAGTCTTTCTTCTTCTGTTTAACCGGCTGGGAGTCCGGTCAGATATGTAGCTCGTGTTGAGCCACATTCGGAGAAATGCATGATAATTCGTGCGTCGACCAGGTGAACACGTCAGAGTTTCGTCTAAGGCAGACGACCAACTCTGCTTTTTTCTCACTTTCCATATTGGTTTGGATGGATCTGGACCTCATCCTTCTCATTGTAAACCAGAGCAGGAGGCTTCTCCATGATAACACTCACCTCCACGGTGTCTTTCCAGCAGCTCGTGCTTCCGCTCTGATCATCTCAATATAACAATGTTGGCGGGCAACTGTTTGCCTCTGACCTCGCCCATCTTGTCCCCCATCGGAAACTTGATCTTTTAGCAGAAGGTGGATACCACAGCTTGGAACTCATTCAGCGTCGGTCAGCCCAGAATGACGTTGTAGGCTGATGACACATCCACCACGATGAAATTGGTCGTCTGTGTCCTCTTCAGTGGCTCTTCCTCGAGTGAGACGACCAGGCGCAGTTGGTCGATCGACAACACTTCGTTGCTAGTGAACCCATAGAGTGGAGTCGTCATGGGCAGTAAATCGCCTTGGTCAATTTGTAGTTGATCCTTGCTTCAGTGAGAATAGACTCACGCTCATCTTTTGGTGACAGCGGATGCTAGCAAAGTGATGCAGGAAGATCGCTCGGAAGTCTTTGAAGCTGTAGATTGAGTCACTCGACAATTGTTTGAACTAGCGTTGTGCCGACCCAAATAACGTGGTAAGGAAGACTCGGTATTTTACCCCGCCCGTGTATTGGTGCAGTGTGGTCGTGTTGTCAAACTTGGTCAGGTGGTCGTCGAGGTCGGTCGTCCCAGTATATTCCCTAATCGTTAGTGGGGTGTAGTGCTTCGGTAGAGAGTCATTTAGAATCCCTTTTGAAAATTGCTGATTGACCCGTTCGGACGAGTCGTCCTCTCTGGGTTTCCTTTGTCTTGTGTCTCGAACAGATGCCTCATCAGAGGATGATCCCTGATCTTTATCTGCCCAGCCCCTCTCTGCTGGAGTTCATAACAAGGCCGGTGCATTAGGGGCTTCCCTATATGTACCGATCGACATCTTGTTCAATTCCCTAGCGGAGAGTTGTTCAACCTGCCACCCCACTATTGAGGCTGCCGGCACCTGTACTTGACGATCGACCAACTCTTGTTGTTATTGTTGCTCCACTACCTTTACTGGTCTGGTTTGTATCAGCGTGTCGAGCTCCTCTTGCGTCAGCGTTACCACTGTGAATCATCTAGCGTCTTCCATCTTTCCATTCGGATGCAGAAATGATTCCCGCAGATGGCGCCAAAATGATCCTATCTGGGACGTGAAGCTGGAAATTTGGGAAGGTGGCGGTGACTGGATAAGAATCTCGCTCCTACATACAAGACAAAACCAAACCAAGAAAGGGGTCTCTGACGTTGGTCCTCCGACGCTCAAGTCAAAGATAGCAAGGAAAATGGAAAATGATAGAGACGAAGACTTAAGGTGCGTTTGATACGCGCGTTTTTCATTTTCATTTTCTGGAAAATGCGCGTTTTCTAGAAAACAGAAAACGACTTTTTGTCATTTTCTGTTTTTCTAGAAAACGCTAGCTATTTTTTTTTTAGAAAAAAAGCACGAAAAACGCAAACCAAACATTATTTTTCAGAAAATGTGCATTTTTCCAGAAAATGAAAATGGAAAACGCGCGTACCAAACACACCCTTATGTTTCTTACCTTTTCCTCATACCTGGCATACCATTTTTATACCTTTCTTAGTGACCTCCCATCTTCCCCTATTTAATGATATTGATTATCTACAAAAAAAACATCTTTATCTTGGTTTCTATGCATTTAATGACAGATGGAGCGTTCCTCTTTGCTTTTTCTTCCTCAAGATCATTAGTCTTCTCCTTTATTACTTCGCATGACTGATGCCGGTATCGTCTCTGACCGGATGTGTGGTTCACTCAGACTGATTTCTCATCGACCGGGTAGTATCATTTCGGTCGGTTAATATAGTCATTTTTGTTCGGATTAGCCTTGCTTAAATTCTGATGTTGATGACTTTAACTTTGACCTACACTGTAATTATTGACCTGTACCACATAACTTGTTATCTCCGCATCAGTCAACATGTCTAACCTTTGAGGTATCACCGTCTATTCAATGTTAGTCATCCTCTAACTCATCCACACTTTGACCAGTCTAATTTTAGTTTACTTGATCAATGAGGAGTACCGCTTGTCAAACATTCAATTAATTTCAGTGTTTTAAATCGCGTAGCGTTGGTTCATAGTATTTTTGTCTTGTCATTGCGTAGCGTAAATAGCGTAGCGTATTGCGCAAGCTTTTCGTGCACGTCAATGTTTAAATTTTAAAAAATAAAATATACTTATATAAGTAAAATAAAAATAACATAACCTAAAATTAATCATAATAATTCATTACATGTCAAAATATCCCATACCAACAATATAAAAAGTCTTATAATTAAAACAACATAACTTAAAAATAATCAGTATCATCCAACTCTATATCACTATCATCATCAATAGTGTCTATGGTTGGAAAATTTCCACTATCAAAAGTTGGAATTACTCCATAATTTTCAGCATCAAGATGATTATCTTCCACATCAACAAGACTCAACCTTGCTTGTTTGTCTTTGCTTCCACCTATTATATAAGAGATACAACATTTAAGAATCAATTATAGATGAAGTAGATATAAATAAATAATTTGCATATGCTTAGTGCTTACTTGAATTTTCAGCAACTCTTTTTTTTGAATTCGTAGGAGGAACTTCAACTATATCCTCAACATCTTCGACTCGCTTATCTAAGTCGAAAAGACTTTCAAAGGTAGCAGATGACACACTCACAATAGGATCACTTTCAAATAATTCATCATCTTCAAGCCATTTAGTAGTTACGGGGAGAACTGGACCTTCTTTCTCAGTTATCCATTCATCATCTGAATTAATTTCATCAACTACAATGGGATCAATCTTGTCTCTCCTCCTAATACTTCTCTGCCTAAGCTTGAAGTTATATTTCACAAACACCAACGCATTCAACTTTGCATGTTCAAGCCTATTTCTCTTTTTTGTATGAATCTAATATTACAAAAAAGAAAACATATATATATAAAAATAAACAATGATATGAAAATTATAAAACAATTAAAATTCAAGTAGAGTTAGAAACTTAGAATACTCACCGATTCAAAAGTGCTCCAATTTCTTTCACATTCCGAAGCACTACAAGTGAGACCAAGCACTCGAATTGCAAATGTAGTAAGCTCGGGTGTCTTACTTCCAAAACGTTCCCACCACGAGACTAATAAGTAATAACATTAAAAAAAATTACAAGAATGTATATAATTTTAAAATATGAATGCTAGTATAATTTTACAAGAACGGTTACAAGAAGAAAATTTTACCCGGAGTTCGCAACATTCTTGTTCGTTTTGCTATTGGAGTTCCAAATTCTCCTTCAGCTTTATTATATAAGTCCAATTGGATGTCTGCTTTAAGACGATCATCAGAAGACAACATCCTATCCATGCAAGTATACAATCCATCTTGGCCCCCACGGGCGGGATCAACCGGTTATGACATGGTATTCTTGCAACATGGGTCGGGAGGTCGAAGGTCTGCGGCAGCAATTGCGATAACATCAATATCTGTCCGTGCTAAACACCTTCGACCGCCATGTCATCGCCGGGCCCGTATTCACCGTGATTTACTCCCTCTCATACTCGTGGGGCAGGGGTGAGGGGGCCGCTGGGCGGCGGGACCCGCCTTTTTGCAACAAGTATACAATCCATCTCTAACTTCATCACAATAAGAAAATCTTTCTTCATAACGCAATTGCGGATTCAAATAGTACCCGGCCGCGTGTAGAGGATGATGAAGTTGTGGAGTCCATCGTGAATCAATTTTTTTCCAAATGGGTTTGTATTTTCTGTCAACTCCCCCACAATTAAATTTTATTGTCTCTTTTGCCTTATCCATAAGTTCATAAATATATCCCATGGCCGATCTCTCCTCCGAATCAACTTCCCTTAACACACTTACAAGAGGAACAACACTCTTAACACAAAATGCAACATGTGGCCAAAAGTTGGGATCATTAATAACAATTCTCTTCACGACCTTCCCCTGAGTTGTTTGAGATAGTGGTGAACTAACCCAATCTTCGGAAGCAAACATTTGTTCAAGTGGCCTTTTAACCTTATACATACTCTGAAGAGTGAGAAATGAAGTAGCAAAGCGAGTAACAGCGGGACGGAGAATTTCTTTACCGTTTGTATACTTTCTCATCAAAGAAAGTATAGTCTCATGACCATAAAGGAACTTCACAACCATCTTAGCATGCTCAATTGTGTCAGAAAAAATCTTCAACTTTGCAATATCCTCCAACATTAGATCAATGCAATGCGCCGCACAAGGTGTCCACCAAATTCTATGTCTAGTCTCCATAATTTTTTTCCCCGCCTTAATGCAATTCGAAGCATTATCCGTGACAATTTGAATTACATTTTCCTCTCCCACCTCATCAACAACATCATTAAGATATTTAAAGATCAATTCCCCATTTTTAATAGAATCTGATGCATCAATAGATTTCAAAAAGAAAGTGCCGGCGGGACTATTTACTAAAAAATTGATCAAACTTCTATTCTTTCCATCCGTCCAACCATCGGACATAATAGTGCATCCATATTTTTTCCATGCCTTTTTATGCTCCTCATATATTAGGTTGATGCCATCAACCTCAGCTTTAAGTATCCAAGTTCTTAACTCATGCATTGAAGGAGGCTTGAACCCTCTTCCATATTCTGCAATGCCCTCAACCATAGGCAGCCAATAAGGATCATTCACAACATTAAACGGAAGTGCGGCAGAGTAAATAAAACGACCAATTCTACGCTTCACATCAACCAACAAATCTTTTTTGTATGTCGAATTTAGGGTTGTTTGTCGAGGTTCGGAACTAACAAACCCATGAAGAGTACCTTTACCTTTTGATTCACCACTACTAGAACATCCAATTGAATTTCCCCCTACACTTCCAACTTTTGATGATTGCGTACTCATACTTTGGGGACCTTCACCGATCTCTCGTAACAATTCAGTTTGTTTACTTTTAGATGCTCTAATTTTGTCAAGTGATTCTCTAATTTCTTTCTTAATATCATCCGGAACACTAACACAAGGTGCAACCCCTTTATGAGTTTGAGCTAAATGTTCTTTCAAGCGAGTAATCCCTCCATTCGATATATGATGACAAAATTTGCACCGAACAGCTTTTTCCCCTTCATTTTGATAACAATACTTCCAACCAATATCTTTTTTATCTTTTTTTGATAAATTCGTAGACATTGCAAATTCTAACTAGACAATCAAAATCCTAGAAAAATAAATGGAAAAAATCAGAATAAATAATTAATTAATTAGAAACAAATCAGCAAAAAAAAAAAATCAATCCAGGGCATCTGGATCGATCATTGCATCGATCCAAGGAATTGGATCGATCCAGCGATCGATCCAGGGTCGAACAGAAAGGATCTGGATCGATCCAGATGCCCGACTTCTGGAAATCGTGAAATCGTTTTTGCTCCTTCGAGAAAAAAAAACGAGAAGGAAAACCTAAACGAAGAAAACGAAAGGAAAGAGAAAAGCTTACCTCCAATCGCTGTCCCTCGCCACCACTCACAGGTCACCGCTCGTCGCTCGCTGCTCGCCGATCGCCGCCTGTCGCCTCTGCAGTCTACCCTACCTTCGCCTCTGCCACAGTCACGATTCGACTCACCTTTGCCCTAGCTATTGATAAGCAATTTGTAATTTTAGCGCCCGCTATGGGGCGCTAGGGCATGATAGCGCACGCTATGTGCGCTATCGACGCTTTTGTCCCGAATAGCGTGGGCTATTCGGGACAATTGCGATTCAGCGAACGCTCTGCAGCGTTCGCTGGTCGTAGCGCGCGATAGCGCGCTATGTAACACACTATTCGTCGCTATTGAATACACTGATTAATTTTGACCTCATTTACTTGTCAAAAATATAGTCGACGTTAATCTACCGATACTTCTTCCACTTGCAAACATTTAATTACTCTTGATCTATTCGAACTTTATCTAATGCCAATGCGCGTTGCAATTTTTTCGTTTGTCAAGACTAATTGCGCTTTTCACTTGTCGACTCCTAAATTTTCCTCTTGCCAACATTAGAGTTGGATTTCATACTGTTTAGTCAATCTTGAGTTCTCTAAATTTTACATTTGTCAACTCCTATTAAACTTTCCACTCACTAATACTTGTTGACCTTTTATCAAGTATTTAGTCTATTTTAATCTCTTTATTCTTTACCAAATGTCAAATATTTAATTATACTATTTAAATATTTTTTTGTCAATCAATTTGGTCGACTAGCTCAGTTTGTTTGATTCGATTGAAGCTTTTGATGGGTTAACATCAATCCACCTAGTTTGGTTGTTCCTCAGCCAAATTGATTTATTTGAATTGATGGAAGTGGGAAGAAAGTTATGTGTGAAAAGAAAGCGAACCACAACTTAAATGACTTTTGCTCTCATTTAATAAAAATTATTTAAAGGAATAATTTTGACTCATTGTAATTCTTTTTTCAATGATTTGCCACCGCATAGTCAATTTTCTCAAATTCTCAAATTGAGTGTCTAAGTTTCATATCTACCAAATACCTCGTCGGTTATCATCATCGGAGTTTTGACATTATAGATCATCATCATCGGAGTTTTGATTAAAACTCGTCGATGATCTTAAGGCTATGTTTAATTCAGTATAATGTAATGTAGTTTGTAATGTAATTAAATTTATAATATAATGTAATGTAATCTTGATTACATTACTATGTTTGGTAATATAATGTATGTAATTTTTGATTACAAGGGTGATTACATTATTTTGTTTGGTGTTTATTATTTTTTATAATAAATGTAATTCATAATATTATAAAATGATAAAAATATCTTGTGACCTTTACCGATGGTTGTCACACCTCTGCCGGAGCTTGCGGCAACCAGTGGCCACGGCCGTTGGCCTCCTCCGTCAGCCGCTGCCATCGGCAACCGCTGACCGCCGTCGGCCGCCGGCAACCGGCGACAATGACAACCGTCGGCGACAATGACAACCGTCGATGGCAACGGCCGAAGGTGACCGGCGACGGCGGGCGGCAGTGGTCGCCGGCGACCAACAGTGGTCGCGGGTGGCGACGGTGGTCGCGGGTGGCGACGGTGGTCGCAGGCGACAACCGGCAGTGGTCGCCGGCGACGGCTGGCGGTGGTCGCCAGCGACGGCTGGCGATGGTCGTCGGTGGCGGGTGGCGGCGAGAGACGGTCGCCAGTGGTGGCGGCTGCGGTGAACTAGGGGTATATTCGACATTTAAATTTTGGTTAAACGGTGGCATCGTAATGTAATCGGATTACATAGTATTTGTTTTGTAATCCAGATTACAAAACTTCACTACCTTTTATAATCCAGATTACAGTACATTACAAGCTTAAAATTAAACCAAACAAAATAATTTACCATGTAATGTAATCCTGATTACATTACAAGGTAAATTACACCCTACCAAACGTAGCCTAAATGTTGGTAATTTTTGATAGCATAAAAATTGAAATTAAATAAAAATAAAATAATGTGGTAATTATAATCACTCACAGTGATCTCCCGAAGTCGCAACTGAAGACGCTGGCGGTCGAAGGGGGCAGCCGATGTCGGATGCACAATCACGGGGCAATCGGAAAGTGCTCCAAAGTTCATGAGCCAAATCCCAACTACTGGGTGTTCTCCTCTGCTCGCTAATCACCTCGCAAAGCTCTTTGATCACTTCCGTTGTGCTCCTCTGATCTAATTGCCTTGGACGACATCATATATAGTAAGGAAGACATCGGTTACCAACTGATGCCTTGATGACTGCTTTCAATGGAGGAAGATGAAGGTGAATGGGCACCCCTTCATCTTCTTGATATTGCAATTGATATTGCAATTGATGCAACGTCTAGCATTAAATACCTTAGAAATATTTTAAACCAAGTGCATTATACTCCTTGCATACTTTCAAGTGTAATCATGTATTTCGATATGGATTCCACAGCCTAAATACAGAGCTATATATGGATTTTTGAAATTGGCATAGTCTTGAAATGTTTTGTCACAAGATCAATAGAGGACCTAAGCCTATCATACTCACTCATCAGCACCACTAAAGAATTCCTAATGTAGGATCATTTGTATGTGAGAGATCACGTGTAATTTTAAAAACTTCTTTTTTCGATTTAAAAAAACTTATCAAAAATCGAGTGTGTAGCGGAATAACAATCGAGTGAGACAAGACAAAGAACAACACATGAGCTGTTACTTGATTCGTAGCCTAGTGACTACTACTCTAAGATTCACACCCCCTTGGGACGTTTCTAATGGATAATTCATTAAATTTTCTCCCGAAGAATCTTTGGTCAGAAAATGGAATACAAGGACGAAGAAAGTGTAACACGCTCCAATTTCTTATGTAAATAAAATAATAATCAACAATAAATTGTTTTACTGATAATGGGAGCTTGATGTCGATATGGTTCTTGCTATAGAAGTTGGCTCAAGCGTGAGTTCGGTGTAGTATGATCGCAGCACAACAATAGTAAGTTGAAGGCACAACAGAATCAAGTAGAAGCTTATCAAAAATTGGTGTCATGTGTTGTGACCAAAAACTTCTTTTATAAGGCATTAGGGCCGCTTCAGATCATTTGGGGCTGCCTCCATGCATGTTGATCTGATATGAAGATGGCGACATTTATCCTCTTTGGGGCATCTCAAATGGATTTGAGGTGCCTTCCATGCATCGAAGCTCATCCTTCACACTTGTTAGCTTCGGGGCATCTCCAGTCATCCGAGACATCTTTACTACTTCCTTTTGGGGCACCTTATCCCGAGGCACCTCTGTTCACTTGAGGCACCTCCAACAAACTGAGATGCCTGGAGTACTATTCATTACATTTAAAGCTCTTGTAAAATATGTTAGTCCAATAACAAAAGTTAAAACAAATGCATGGACATTTTATATGTTTGTGAATTAGATCTTATCTAATCAAGATCAGGATCTAGTCTTGGTCTCAACTTAGATTTTTAAATTGGATCCAAGTTTAACCTTTTGGTACAATTGATCTCCAAAATTTTGATATTTGTTTGACAATATGTTTAATGGAGTCTAGTTAATTAGGTCAATATTGACCAGATGACTGGCAAGTAGTGAGTAGTCTACCGAGTGACTAGCAAGTCCAAGCAAGTCAAGGTAACCTAATGCTTAGTAAAAGAAAAATCCTAGAGGGAGGTAACCCTATGTACCCAGAGGGAAGTAACCCTAGGTAAAGAGGAAAACCCTAGGGAGAGGTAACCCTAGGTACTTAGGGGAAGGTAACCCTAGGTACTTAGGGGAAGGTAACCCTAGGTATTGGAGGAGTAAACTCTATGTGAAAGTTCTGGTGAGTGAAGACAGGTGGTGAAAACTCTAGGAGAATGTAACATTAGATAACAAGAAGTCTTGGAGGAGTGAACTCCAAGTAAGGTTGATTGAAAGGTTTCTAGTTGACCGTGCACAGTCAACCGGACCAGCGGATCGTGGTAAACCTAAGTTTAGTTTTACATAGTATTTTGTATTACTATTATTATTGTTGGCTAATTTAGTATTACAGAAAAATTTTAGTTGATTAAGTGATCATATACTGAGGAGAGAAAATCCAAACAGGTATATAGGACCAAATGTTTGGCAGATAGATTAAGATAAACAATTAGAGTGAAGTAACAGAGAGGTCGTGTCCCGGGAAGGGATAAATCCTAGGTCACTGGTCCAACTGAAGAAATCGAGAGATTTCCAAGTTGAGATTAAGATAGGTCTTACGTCTTTTCTTACTCATGCAACATTATATTATTATGCTAACTTTGTGTTGTAGGGATACTTTTTATACTATGGAACTAACTTTGTTTTACAGAATCCGAAAGGATCAGTTGACCGAACAAGAGATTTAGTCGACCAAACCTATCTATCGATCGACTAAACCTATCTATCAATCGACTGAACCTATCTATTGATCGACCGAACCCAAGTATCAGTGGACCGAACTTATTTTGGAAATGCAGTTGGAAGATCGAATCTCAGCAAATAAGAAAATCAGCCGGATCAATTAACCGAACACCAGGATCAATAGACTGAACTTTAAATGATATTAATGACATGAAGATCGGATTTCGGCAAAGAATGAAGGTTGGTTAATTAGTCGACCGAAGACTTTTTCGGTCGATCGGACGAAGCCTATAAAAGAAGCCCTTGAGGCTCAAGCTGAGAATAACATTTTGATTTCGATCATTCTGTCTCTGCTGTGCAACTTTCTGATCTTCTCTGTTTGTACTACTCTATGCTTCAACTCAGTGTATAAGCGACGCTGCAAAACTCCGACGATCTTCATCTTATATTTTAATTGTCAGTACATTTACTTTTAGCTTGTATAATTCCTTACAAACATCATTATACGAATTACCTTTTTTTCAAAGATTTTGGAAAGAGGATTTTAGTGAACTATCCAACGGTGCGATTAAGGATCGTGGGTCTTGGAGTAGGAGTCGATATAGGCTCCGAATCAAGTAACTAACTATATCTTTTGTGTTTTGTTTGTGCTATCTTATTCCGTTATTTACTCTGATTCACTTTTACGATAAAAGAAATGATTTTTAATGAGTGATATTTACCCCCCTCTATCGTTATTTTGATCCTTCAGAACCAACACTTATAGTCCCACCGGGATTCGTCATCACTAGAACCTTTTCTCTCGTTTCTTACATCTACTTACCATTTGTAGACTTGTCTTCTTGACATATGATCTTTTGACTCACCAAAATTTCCTGCCATATACCCATCTGAGCTTCAGCGAGTCTGGTCTTGCTGACCCAAATAGATTTCCTGCTAGATATCCATTCCTCTCTGACCTATCTAAGCTTCATGCCAGTTATCTGGTCCTTTTAACCTAACTGAACTTCATCCTAGTGTTTGGTCCTTTACACCCACTAAGTTTTTTAGTCGGCACACTTGATAAATATATTAGATCATAACAAGACTTAACTTTAAACCTTTGACAATATCAAAACATAAGTTTAATTCTGGTGTTCCATGCACCAACACCTAAGATTTTGAAATCCTAGACGTTGTAGAGTCATCAGCAAGTTTTCATCAAAACTCACTGATGGCCTTAAGTGTAGGTCCAAGTAGGCCAGCTATAGGGGGTGAATAGCCTAGAAAAGAAAGTTAACACTTCTCTCACTATTAAACTTAGCAAGAACAAACACACGCTAATTAAAATAAAAGAAATGCATAAAATTAAAGTGAAGAGGCAGAATTACTTGGTTTGCAACCAAGGAAGTTGCTAATATAAGACAATGTAAATCACATTACTAAAGACTTCTTCTTTGAGCAAAGCGTCAAAGGCTGAGTAGCCTCTTATAGAAATTAAAACATGAACAAAATGAAAAAAAAATTACAAAATAAAATACAAGTGTGTTCTTCTGAATTTCAAGCACCAGAGCTCTATTTATAGCTCACTGATCGAAATTAGCCGTTAGTTGACGTAGCACCTCTCGGGCGCTTGGATATGGTCTGAGCACTTGTTCTGATGGACTCGATACACTCTATAACGACTTCTTTCCAATGGATCTTTGCTTCTCGGGCGCCTAGATCCAGTCAGGTCGACTGGAATTGGCTGACGTGAACTCCAATATTCATTTTCTTCACAATGACTCACTGACATGGCTGAAATGATCCGAGTGCCTAGACCTAGTCTGGGCACCTAGATTCTGGGTGCTTGGACATAGTCCAGGCGTCTAGAGCCATCAATTTGGGTTGACCTGCCCTGCCAAACAATTTAAGCGGGTTGGGTTAGAATTTTATCAACCCAAGTCCGCTGTGGCCCGACCCGCCTAGGCCCGCGACCCACGCAGGTTGGCCCGCGATGGGCTTGGGTTGTCCCGCGGATTGAGAAACATATATAAGTTAAGTTTTATACTAATTTATTATTTTTATTATAATTTTAAAATAAAAATATTATTTTTTTTATCAAATATGTGTACTTATTTGTATCCATCTATATTTAAAATATCTATTTCTAGATATATTTGATTGATGAAATCTTTTCAAAGTAAAATTTTGAAGATATTAAACTTATTTTATTTATTTTTAAATTTTTGATGAGCTCGCGGATTGACCCATCTACCCAACAACTCGCCTTGGATTAGGCTGGATTGGGAATTTCTCAATCTGCTAAGATGATAGGTCGGTCCGTCTTGCCCTACCAAATGACTATTGCACCACAGGCTAACCCACCCCATCACGAGTTGGCCCATATGACAAGTTTACAAACATAGACACAGTTAACTCTAAAGTTGACTATTTTCTCGTTCGGTCGATTGGATGATTCTCCTGTCGTCTAGAATTGACCTCATCTGAATCCAACTCTGGCTTTCTCCTCGAGCAGTCTTCCTCTCCGACTTCTCATCCATCGAAAGCGCTGTGCACGCCCTTCTTGTTTGTCGATGTACTCTTCTGTAGCTCATCATCCCTCGAATGCACTAAGTTCATTGACTCGCTTCCCGTGCAATCCTTCTCTCTCGTTGTGACTTCCGCTCGACTTTTTGCATTCCTAAGTCTCTGTACACTTAGACACAAGGGATTAAAATCGCAAAGCTTAACTTATCTCAATTGTGTTGGTACAAGCACCAATGGTCAAACTTAGATTTTAATGAATGTCAAATAGATTAAAATTATGTGTTATATTTGTTTAACCTTGTTACCAAGTGTGCAGGAATTGACGGATCTAGAGGACCTGACACCAAGCTGAAGTCTAATTAGGTCTGAAAACCTGATAACTGCACGAAGTCCAGATAGGTCAAAGAGTGACCCGATATCTGACAGGAAGTCCAACTGGTTCTGTGGGACCTGACAACCGGTAAAAGTTTAGTTGGATCTGCGGACCTGATAACTAGCGGGAAGATCTGGTGGGTCAAAAGGTAAATCAAGTGACGACAAATGGTAAGTGAGGTAAATCACTAGAGGAGAGTGAGGTAAATCACTAGAGGAGAGTATTTAGTGAGGATGAGTCCCGGTGGGAGTATAGGTGCGGTCGAGCTTATAGCCATTTCGAATGTCTAAGCTGAGGTCAGACTAGATCCTGGTCTTGAGAAGACGGGATTTAATTAATAATTATTTTATTTTAACTATGTTAATTCTATTTTGTAGATAATTTTTTGTTATTGGGCTAACATGAACTTGTAGGATTGAATGACAAAAATCAACCTCGGATGAACAATATTCATGGCTCCTTAGAGGTACGTGGAGACACTTCGGAGCAACGCTTGGAGGTGCATTGGACCCAGTGGAGGCACCCGCATGCAGATCTACATGAAAGCATCTTGGAGTACATTGGAGGCTCCTAGAAGATGCATTGGAGGTACCTCAGAGCGCTTGGAGGCGGTCTCACGCAAATAGAAATCACTGACTTCAAAGCTAATAAGAAGTTGAGTTTTTCGAGATTATTTTTGAGGTTGGAGGTGCCTCGGATGAGGTTGGAGGCACCTTCAACATCCTTTAAATGATCTGCTCAACCAGCACTTCACACAACACTTCCATACAAGCTCCAACAATCAATTTGCTACTTCATTCACCAACTACTGCGAATCTATTACGCCCGATCGTTGCTGGCAGACCAACACCAATACACGAGCTCGATCAAATTCAATCTTTCTAAGTGTTGGTAACGAATTCTTTTATTGTGCATTTTCTTTTATATACTTACAAAAGAAAAGTATCGGGTTGTTATATTTTTCTTCTTCCTTTGTATTTGGATTACTCTTCCGACGGTTCCAGAAGAAAATTTGGTGGATTTCCCATCGATATGTCTGAGGGACCTAGGTCTTGAAGTAGGAGTTGTCGAAGGTTCCAAATTAAGTAAAAACTGACCTTGTGTTTTTTCGCTTATTCTATTGTTTCTATTTTCCACTATGCACTCATATTTCTAAAATCGAAAAAAGATTAAGTTTTTAAAACACACATGATTCATCTCGCCTTCACGTGCATCGATTCTACAGGTTGATCACATTAAAATTAACCCGGTGTACTTACATTAAGTACCTCCAAAATACTTTAAACAAAGTTCATTGCACTCCTTACAGTTTCTCTAAGTATAACTATGCCCTCAGACATATATTCCACAATTTAGATAGAGAGCTCTGAGTTTTTGAAATTTTTACAACATCGAGACAATTTGACACAAGTTCATTAAAAGACTTAGGATTATCATACTTACTCACCAACATCACCAAAGTGTGCGTAGGACTCACCATGTCAAGATTTTGAAATTCTGAATATCATAACGTCATTAGTGAGTTTTGTCCTAAACTCTTTGATGGATTTATGTACCTCTAATTTAAACCGAGTTTATTATACGCCTTACATCCTCCTGAGTGTAACCATATCCTCAAATGTGAATTTCATATCTTAGATAGAGAATTATGATTTTCTGAAGTTGGCACGACCTTGAGATGTTTTTGTCATGAAATTATTAGAGGATCTAGGCCTCTCATACTCACTCACCAATACTACCAAAGGATTCCTAGGATTCCCCTGATTCAAATCATGTCAAGATTTTAAAATTCTAGATATTATAAGGTCATCAGCGAGATATGGCCAAAACTTACTAATAGTCTTAAGCACCTTTAAGACACTTTAAACAAAGTTCATTGCACTCCTTATAAATTACTTGAGCGTAACTATGTCTTTGGACCTAGATTCCACAACCTAAATAGAGAGCTATGAATTTTGGAAATTTTCACAACCTTAAGACAATTTGACAAAAGCTCATTAAAGGTCTAAGCTTGCCATACTCACCAACGCCACAAAAGGGTTATTAAAACTCACCATTTCAAAATTTTGAAATTCTAGACATTTTAGAATCATCAAATGAGTTTTAGTCAAAACTTATCTTAAATAATTCCAAAACACTTCAAACCAAGTTCATTGCATTCTTTGCATCCTCCTAAGTGTAATGGACATAAATTTCATAACTTAAATAGAGAGCTATGAGCTTTAAAAATTGGTACAACCTTGAGATATTTTATCACGTGCTCATTAGAAGATTTAGGTGTCATAGTCACTCATTAAACTCACCAAAGGATTTCTAGGACTCTCTAGTTCATACCGTCAAAATTTTAAATATTGTAGCTTTATATTTTTTAATCAAAACTTATTGATGACGGCACATCTAAAACAGTTCAAACCAAAGTTGCTCATACATAAATTAGAGTATTAAGGTTTGGATATTAAATTTGGAACAGCTTAAAAATACTTCAATCAATCTCATTGCACTTTTTACCATTATAAGTTTTTGATAGTACGCAATCGATTGGAGTCAATGGAGCATAACAAATTTAATACCGTCTATATATTAGTGGATTATTCTTAATTAGTGGATTATTATTAGATCATCTATTAATAAAATAGGGGTATAATAAAAATAGATGCTCATTTTGCTAAATAAGAAACGCGGCATGTTAAATTGACCTTTTTTTTATTCCGGATAAATTTGGAAAATATTTCTCAGTGAAAGAAACCAGTCCAGATATTACTCCAAAATAAAATGGAAAAAAGCGCGTTTTTCGAATACTCGAGCAAAGCTCCAGCGGCTTAGGGCACACCAAAGCACCGAGCGATAGATGTCGGAGCGGCGGAGGGAGAGGGAAAAGCTTCGCGACCGCGAGAGGGACCGGGACCGAGAACGAGATCGAGAGCGGGACCGTGACCGTGACCGTGATCGAGACCGCGAACGCGACCGCGAGCGAGATCGAGATCGAGATCGAGATCGAGATCGAGATCGCGTGCGGAACAGAGACCGGGACCGGAAGCGCTCTCGATCCAGGTCCCCCTCCAGGTCGCGTTCCCGGTCTACTGAGCGCCATCGCCACCGCAACAGTCACAACAGGCGCTCCCGGTCCCCTTCCTCCGACGCTCACCGCCGGAAACGTCGTCGGGAGGACAGCGATGGCGAACGCGACCGCCATCGCTCCTCCTCCACAGTTCCCGCTAGCGGTGGATCCAAGGAACAAAAGAAGCAGGTCGGAGACGCTCCTGGGGGTGCAGAGGCTCTTGCCACTACAACTGACATAGACCCGGATGAGTTGGAGATGATGAACATGATGGGGATCCCAACGGGGTTCGATTCCACCAAAGGGAAGCCGGTTTCAGGGAACGACGTCAGTGGGGTGAAAGCGGTGACAAAGAGACAGCCAAGGCAGTACATGAATAGGAGGGGAGGGTTCAACCGTCCGTTGCCCCAAGAACGCAACCGCTAGGACCTTATCTCGGGATGGAAGGTTAAGGTTTGTCTCGGGCTCAACCTTTCAATTTCTCGTCTAGTTTTGTTTGCTACGAAACATTTTTTCTTTCTTTCTTTCTTTCCATCGAACTCTAATATCTCAAGTTTATGATTATTCAGAACTTTACTTTCCTCGAGAAAATGATTACCTCAGGCTACAATAAAACGGAAAGCATAATCTTGTGGGCTCTGAATAGGCACTCTGCTTTACTTCCGTTTCAGAGCATTAATTATAATGTTATGCACCATGTTTGCTATATGCAGCCTTAATATGTTTGTATTGGTTGACTAATATCTGCTACATTTCATTGTCTGTTTGTTCCAACTAATTTGGCTTAGCTACTTGAATTTTCTCACTTAATTGAGCTACACACAAGGCTATACGGCTAGTAAAATTCAAATCACGTATATCACTTTTGTCACATTAAGTATATAATTTATTGGTTGTCTTTGAACATGTCCATTTTGACTCAAGTTATTTGCCTTCTTATTATCTACTGGAGTTATAGCTGACTACTCTCTATATCTGCATTTTATTTTATAATTATCAGTGACTAAATGCACCCCCATCTAGCATTGTTATCTCTTCTATATTATTCTTGTTCCTGTCCGAAAGCGGAGAAGACGGAAAGCTAGGGACGTGGCTGGAAATTTGACCGGGGAAGACTCCACGTGCTCCTACAACACAAAAGCGTCAGTGCCGGGCCGGGAAGGGGTTCTCAGCATTGCCCTCCGATACTCAAGTCAGTCTTCAGCGATGTAGAAAATAGTAGGAAAACTGTAGCAAAAGAGCGTGTAGAATGATGAAGTTGCACGTACCTCTTCCTGTAGATGGGGCCACGCTTTTATAGTGCTATTGTAGCGCCTGTGCACGCATCTCAAAGCATGCACATGCTTTCCCAAGTATCCTAGAAAAGACAAGTCAAAAAAGTATCCCTGACACCTTTCCTTAAGAGAACATGCATATTTCTGATGTAATAACCTAAAGCTTCTACTGCACGATTTGTCTACGGAACATGAGTTGTCAGTGGCACAAACCTTCAAAAGAGTACGAGGAGATATACGGGTGAGTTCCACTGTAGGCCGAGCAGTGGTCGTTTGGTCGGGACACATTTGCTCAGTCGAGACACTTGCTCGGCTATGCCGCACCGAGCATTCTCCCTTCTCTTAGATTTCTTGTTGTCGAAGGGTTGCCTCTCATCCGGGAGGACGCGCCTCCCGCTTGACATGGACGGCGACGGGGGGATGTGTCGCCTGTTTGTCTCTTAACCTCGAGTTATCCGTTTAGCCTGACTCGTCTGCTTGGACATCTCGGTTCGTTCGTCCGTAACTCGCCCCCTCAGCTGGCTTTGACTCTTTCCTTGACCTTGACTTCCACGTCAGTCGGTCTTCCCCTACTTTGGCCTATCTTTGGTGGCCCCCCTTCATCACCGTATCAATTATTATTGTAATTACTAGAAGTATGGAATCATAGTCTTGTACAATTTTCTTCTTGTATTTGATTATTGAAAATGTTTACTCCCAAAATTTTTAAGATTCTTATAATAGGACACACAAATAGTTTCAGTTGAGAAATACGCTTTGCTTACATGAGTTTCTTTAACATTAAAATTTTAGATACAACTTTGCTAACCAGGATGTTCTATCACATTTAAGTAGAAGGTATAAGAACAATGCATTTAGCCATCACTGTGTGCAAGATGCTAATCTGCTTCAAAAATTTGTCGCAAAGAAATTTAGTTTACAAAGAAACTATTCTGTGATACTAGGATAACACACAAGTCATACGGCATAATAATAATGCATTTTGCCATGTTTGCAAGTTTCTAATCTTGTGGAACATCGTCATATATTGAAGACTATGTTCAGGCATTTTAGTGAATCTATTTTGGAACAAGGAGGAGGTACCCACCTTGATGAGACAAAGAGTTCATGGAATGAGCATTGAGATGAAGAAATGGATTCTTTCTTGAGTGAAAGAGGAGAAATTCAATTCTAAATAATGGTGATGTACACCAAAGGGGTTGTCAAAAGGGAGAAGTGAGAGATTCAAGATAGGAATCTCTACTTAACTTTGACAGTCAAGTAGACATAGGTCTTTAGATGACTTTTTGATTAATGTTAAAGGAAGGGAAGTGAAATGTTTAAGTTAGAAATCACATAGAGGATGGAATTTGGATGGATGGATAAATCTAATTTAAACATATTGTCAAATATCAAAAAAGGAGACGGTAGGTGCAATTAGGCTCCAACTTGGTCATATTGGGGAGAGTGTTGGTGCAATTACACCTAGCTTGGTCCTAGTAGACCAAGAGTTGGATTCTGATATTTGAATGATGTTGTAATGTAAGCTGAAGAGCAAGAATATTGAATTTGGATTGATGGATATTAGACATATATCCAATTAATTAAGTGTACTTTAAGTTGTCATTTAAGTCCTATTTAATTACACATATATCCAATTTTGAAAAACTTGCTAAATTTGCCAATTAATGGTGAAGCTTATTATAGAGGAATGGTTTGCTTGAGGATAAAATTTAACCTAGTTGAATATTACCTGTGTATATTTATTTACTTAGTCTAGGGATAATACGTTTCCATGACATTGCATATTACCTAGTCATATATTTGTCTAGTATAGGTATAAACGTTTCTTTGATAATAATAAATACATAAGTTGTATAAAACCTTTGGATATAAAAATAATGCTTACCTCAACTTGGCATCGGAGCCTTGTTCACCTCCTCTTGTTCCTGCTTCCCTCTCCTCCCTCCTTCATCCTTATCACAGGTCTTTCATGTATTCCCATCATGTGTCATCACCACTTCACCTAAAGTCATGTCTCACTCTGTTGGATGAAGATGCGGAGGTGGATGATATGGATGTGGGTGTGAAAGTTCTTAAATCTTAATACCCTTGTATCCAATGTACCACATTGATTATCAGTGTTCGAAATATTGCCCTAGGCAGCCGCCTAGGCGTTGTGCGGCGGCAGGCCGTGCCGGAAACCAAACCAACAAGGCGGAAGACCTAGGCGGCGGGGCCGCCTAGGCGATCCTCGGCGGGCTTCGGCGGCCATCGCAGGCTTCGGCGGGCTCGGCGAGCCTAGGTATTTTAGGCATAGTTTAGGTATTTGCCGAGGTACTTTGTTTCTTTCATTGCCGACTCTTTGTCTTCTCCGATCGCGGCGGAAGCTTCTCTGATCGCGGTGTGCTTCTAATAAGTTTTTATTTTTTGTTTCTGTTAATTTATTTTTTTGTTTCTCGATTCGTCGTCGCGACAACTCTCCGGCAACGCCGAACGCATTGCAGCGTCAGACATCGCCTGAAGCATTGCCTAACGCGCTGTACGCGTCCAGCGAAGTCCGACGTTGCTTCGAGCAATGCCGGTAGCGTCGCGATGCTTCTAGCTGCGCCAAAAGCTTTCTGTGACGCTACCGGCGCCGCTGGAAGCAATGTCGGACTTCGTCGGACGCACCGGATTCGTCCGGCGGAGCTTCCCGCGGCGCCGGAGGCCTCCCGCGAGGCGCCACTGGCAGCCGGTGGTGTCCGCACCGGCGTTTTTTTTTAAATTTTTTTTAGATTTAATAAATTAAAACAATTCCTAATTGGAATAATTTTCAATAATAGGGTTTATAAGTCTAATTAAATTATGATCCCAATTAAATATATTTAAAATTTAATTTTTTTATAATAAATATTATTAATTTATATAAAACAAATTTAAATATATAAAATTATATATAAAATTCTAATAAACATAATTACTTTATATAATCAGATTTAAATATATAAAATTATAAATAATATATTTAAAATTTTTAAATAAATCATATTAAATATTAATTTATATAACAGATTTAAAAAATTATAATAAATATTATCATTTATCAGATTTAAAAATATTTAAAATTTTAAAAAATATAATACATATTATTAATTTATATAAATCATATTTATAAATTTTATATATTATTAATTTATATTAATCAGATTTATAAATATTAAAATTTTAAAAATTCTAATAAATATTATTAATTTATATAGATCAGTTTTAAAAAATATGAAAATTAAATTAAAATTTAAAAAATTCCAATAAATATTATTAATTTATAATTTTATATATAAAACAGATTTAAAAATATAAAAAATAGATTTAAAATTTAATTTTTTTAAACAAATATCTAATAAATTTTATTAATTAGATTAACATATATAAAAAAATATTTTCAGACTTGTTAATGACTTAATGTTATATTTCATTATTTTGTATTGTATGGTATAATTAAATTTTATTATCATGTTATGTCTTGTTATATATAATTTTTTCAGATTATCTGTTATCAATGGCAAGCAATCCATCTTCGACAACATCTGTCACTCAACTAATCCGGGATTATTAGAAGAAAGTCAAATGTCATCGGATGGGAATTTGGGATATTGATTGATCCTAAGAACCTCGACAAAATTAAATGCAAGTTATGTGGAAAAATAATGTCAGGGGGAGTATATAGGATAAAGGAGCACATTGGAAATATACCTGGAAATGTATCTAATTGTCAAAAAGCATTTCATGAAGACAAAAATAAGTGCAAACAGGTTATTTTAAAAGGGTGGAACAGGAAGAACAAAATAATGGAAGAACAAAGTTGTAGAGCAGAGGTGGTTATTTCTCTAGACGAAGAAGGTCTTGAAATTGAAGGGATGGATGGAATTAAAAAACCTCTTCCACTTGGCCCCATGGATAGATATGCATTGGCAATTGCTCCAGAAAATGCAGGCTCCAGTGGAAGTAAAGTGCTTCGCCAAAAAAATATAAATGAAACTCTTTTCAAAGAGAAAACTCAACAAGTTCAACGATAGGTTGGGAGATGAGTTTATGAAAATGGAATCTCATTCAATGTTGTTGATAATGATAGCTTCAAGCAACTAATGGAGGCAGTGGGTCAATTTGGACCAAGATTCAATCCTCCAACTCAATATCAACTTAGGGAGTCACTATTGAAAGCCGAAGCTGAAAGAACAAAACAATTGCTAAAGAAACATGAAGATAATGGGCAAAGAATGGATGCTCGATCATGACAGATGCATGGAGTGATAGAAAAAGAAAGAAGCTTCTTAAATTTGTGTGTTAATTGCAAGGAGGGTACTACATTTTGAGTCTAAGGAGTCTGCAGAAGAGGCGCATACAACTAAACTTATTTTTGAGTATGTTGACAAGTGTGTTGAACAAGTAGGAGCTCAGAATATTATTCAGATTGTAACAGACAATGCCACCAACAATATAGTTGCAGCTAAATTGATGAGAGAAAAGCGACCTGAGATTTTTTGGAGTTCATGTGCAACTCACATAGTTAATCTCATGCTTGAAAGTATTGGCAAACATCCACGATATAAAAAGGTTATTGAGCAATCCAAGTCTTTTACCATTTTCATCTATGCTCACCAATCACCATAAGATTTTGTCATTGATGAGAAGTTTCACGAAGAAGAGAGACATAGTCCGACTAGGAGTTACCAGATTTGCATCAAATTTCCTTACATTACAAAGTTTGATTGAAAAAAAAGCTAGTTTAAGGGCCATGTTTACAAGTGATATGTGGGAGAAATATAAATGGTCAAAAACAAACAAAGGAAAATTGATTTACTCTACAGTGATGAGCATGAGTTTTTGGAATGGTGTGACACTTTGTTTGAAAATATTTGCTCCTTTGGTAAGAGTTTTTCGATTGGTAGATGGAGATAGAAAGCCATCGATGGAGTTTCTATGTGGTGAACTTCTTCAAGCTAAAGAAGATATCAAGGTGGCTTTGAACAACGTGGAATCAAATTATCAACCTATCATAGCCATTATTGAGTCAAAAATGAAGGTAGACTTGATACATCATTGCATACCACTGTTTTTTTTTGTTGAATCCTTATTTTTACTATAAAGATAGTTCTATTGCTCTTTATGAGGAGGTCGCGACGGGGATTTTTGAATGCATGAAAACTTTGCATGCCAATGAGTTAGATCTACAAGATACAATTATTAACAAAGAATTTTCAAAATATAGAGATAAGACTGGGTTATTTGGAAAAACATTGGCAGCAAAAGTATCTGAAAAAAATGATGATACATTTGATCCATGTGCATGGTGGAGTACATATGGTGCTCACACACCTAACTTGCTAAGGGTGGCATTGAGGATACTTTCATTAACTACAAGTTCATCTGGGTGTGAAAGAAATTGGAGTACATTTAAAGGAGTAAGTTTTAAAATTTCAGTCTTTAATTAAATTAGCTATAATTTTTAACGTCTATACTCTATATTCAGGTACTAACTATAATATTTACTTTCTCTATTTTTTTTAGATTCATACAAAGAAAAGAAATAGGTTGGATGCCAATAGGTTGAACAATCTAGTATTTGTCTAATTTAATGTTAGATTGTTGAACAAACAAAAAAGAGAAAAAGAAAGAAATGTCGATGTCCTTGCAAAAGATGCTTCAAATGCATAAGGTTGGATTGTGGATGGTGGGGAAGATGATGAAGTTGAACTAGGTTCCTGGCTCACTTGGCAAATGGTTGATGAAGCAAGTGGAGCAGATGAAAATCTATAACTCCGAAGAAGCTCTAGAGTGAGAGAACTTCATGAAAATGATTTTGCATCCGAAGAAGAAGAGGAGGATCACAATAATGATATTGAGTTTGTGTTCGATGAAAAACAAATTATTGAAAATTATGGAGAAGAAGTAGAATAAATATGAGTCTATGAGATATTATTAGTTGTGTAATTTTGAACTCATTTTGTTAAGACATGATTTATGTTATTCAACAATTATATTTTGCTTAGTGGTTACTGGTTCACAATGCATTGTAATCTTGAATTGAACTATTGCTACTATTTTCTAATGTTTTCCACCACTAAAGTTGTTTTAGCTTATAGCAAGGTTTTAAAATTCGAGTTGGATATATGTTCTACTGTTTACTACATGATTATGATAACTTACTGCATATTCTACTATTCAACTATTTCTTTTACTCGTATTTACTGAGTCTAGTATATTTCCTTTGCACAAAACTATTAGTTTTCTTTTATAGTTTTTCATTTTTTGATATTGGAAAGTATGCATTTATTTCAGCATACATAGTTATATCTCCATTGCTATAAAATTGTTTAAGACAACATTTAGATTTGCATATGACATTGTCCTCAGTCCACATGAAACAAGGGATACCGAGGAATTCGCCTAGCGGCGTCTAGCCCCCGCCTAGGCGGCCTAGGCGCTAGGCGTTGGTTTGCCGCCCGACTAACGCCTAGCGAATTTTAGAACCTTGCTGATTATACATGAGAACATTGCTGGAATAAGTGTTGATGCCTACCATGATATCTATATCTTTGAAAACTAAGCAGCCACAAATAGTAACCATCAGTTCTATTGAATATGAACAATTTCTAGACTATAGTTCCTCCAATTGATCCAATTTTATTGTGACTTCTTGAACTTCGTTCATAGTTTTGCACCTGTGATAACACCGTAAACTTCATAGATTGATTCTGACACATCCTCATATATGACAGGTAATTACAAATTGTTTCCTACCCTTCTTCTCTCTAATATATGACTTATTTTTGTTTCGAATGACTCTCATATATCAATTAAAGGATAGAATTTTATATATGCCTCAATAATATTCAACACTCTTTTATATTTTGAACTTTTCTATGAATTTACTATCAATTAGTACCCTTACAGAATCACTAAATTTTTTATGATTTTCTATCCTACATGGAATTTTCAAGATCTGCGAATGTAGAAGATGATTAATAGAGGTTATAAATCTGATATATTCTTCCACTTAGATGATCACTTCTTTCCTAGTGCTCTTTCTACCACAATTATGATTTAATATCTGCAGCATTGTCGACTCACTTATCCCTGTCTTTTAAAGGTTAAAGGCTGATAGTATTCCACCCTCAACTAAGTTTCAATGTGAAACCCGTGAGTAGTAAGTATCACCGTGCATCTATTCCCTCTAATACTAGGTAATGTATCTTCTCGTTTTTGCCTTATTCACTCAAAAATAGGTTCTAAGTCTGGTATTCACGGTCTAATACTCTTGAACATGCTTGCATTTTAAAAGTTAAAAGACGAACTATTCCACCCTCCTTAACTAAGTTTCAATGTGGAACATGCAAGTTGAGTAAGCATCACTATGTATCGTTCCTATATACTCATGAATGCACTTCTTCATTTTGCCTTGTTCACTCATAAATATGTTCTAAATCTAGTATCCACTATCTAGCACTCTTGAACATGCCTCTTCTTCCTTTTTCTCATAAACGTCACTTTTCCTTTTTTCTGTTTAATTTTTGTTGATGATTGCACGTATATGACATAAAGTTACTTGCTTAAAGTCTGTTACATATGCTAGAGGCAAGCTTGTAACATGGAAGAGTAAGAAACAAAATGTCGTTGCGCGATTTGGTGTCGAAGTAGAATACAAAGCAATGATACAAACAACCTGTGAGATGATGCAGATAAAAATCCTTGATCTTCATCTTCTTCTTCTTCTTGGCTTTAACATTACAGAATCAATGGATATGCCTTGTGTTGGTCCCTTTGGAGGCCGGCAAGAGGGGAGGGGTGAATTGCCCTACAAAATAAAACTCGAACCTTTCTCGGATTTCAACTATATCATAAACACTTGTAATAAAAAGTAGAGACTAAGTAAAGAAATCATACACCAGAGATTTACTTGGTTTGCAATCAGAGAATTGCTAATCCAAGGAAAGTAAGCGCACTATGATCTCCTCTGGGTGGAGAAGCCTCTTTACAACGTTGACAGCACAAATGAAAAGAACACAACTGAAAGCACAGAAAGAATTGATTACAATTACAAGTGAGTTGTTATGAATGTGTATACCAGTACTATATTTATAGTACTGGTCCGGGCGCCTGGAAGGAGTTCCGGGCGCCCTGGAGGGGATAAAATTCTATCCCCAACGATCAGATCGCGTTTGACGCGATCCTGGTCAAAATCCAGCTCCGGACGCCCGGAAGGGTTCCGGGCGCCCCGGAGGGCTCCGGGCGCCCCGGAGCCCAAAGTTAACAACGTTGACTTTTTCGCCTCCGGTTCAGCTCGTCTCGGTCCGGGTCTTGTTCGCTCCAGCTCCGCTAGCTTGGGTGATCTTGGCGATCCGGAATAGGGCTCACCTGAACTCAAATTCCGGCCTTCTCCTCGAGCAGCCTTCCTTCCCGGTTTCTCGTCCCTCGAACGCCGCGCACGTTCTCGTCCACCGGTGTACTCTTCCGCGGTCACCTCGTCCCTCGGATGCACCGAGCCCGTCGGCTCTCTCCTCGTGCCGTCCTTCTCGCTAGCCGCGTCTTCCGCTCGACTTCCTGTGTTCCTAAGCTCCTGCACACTTAGACACATGGGTTAAACAAACGCAGGACCTAACTTAGCTTGTTTGATCACATCAAAACATCTTGGGGTTCCAACACCTTGTAGCATGGAAGAGTAAGAAAAATGTGGCTGCACAATTTAGTCTGAAAGAATAATAGAGAACAATGACACGTATAACCTATAAGATGATGTGGATAAAAGCCTTATCTTCATCTTGATTTTAATATTAAAATACTAATGGATATTCATCCTGGCAGTCATTCAAGTATTACATTGCAAGCAATCTAGTATTTCATGAGTGCACAAAATACATTGAAGTGGTCGCCTCACTAGAAATTCACGTGTAAATAAATGATTAGCATGCAGATCATATGTTTCAAAGAACAAATCGCTGAGGTATACTTCTACTTTAGTTATTTTTCTACATAACAAGGTGAGCTGGATAGATAATTTTGAATATTACCTAGTTGTATATTTACCTAGTTTTGGGATTATTGGTATTCCTGATATCTATAAATACATAAGTAGTAAACACATTTTGAATATGAAAAGTTAAACTTTTATGCTTTGTTTACTTGAGTTAAACTTTTATGCTTTGTTTACTTGGGAGGGTGGAAATAGAAACTATGGAAAGATTTCCACAATGGAAAATTTTCCCTTGTTTTTACTTCGTAAAAATGGATGAATTGTTTTCCTTTTTTTTTGTTTACCAGACGGACAGATGGAAATATGATTTCGTCCATGGATCAATTTTTGATCTTTTTTTTATCTGCCCAAATCGGATGGAAACAATTTCCTTCCTCTCTCTTGCATGGCAACACAGCGCCATTGGGTCAGCAAACCCATGCGAGGTGATGACCTTGTGTGACCAATGGCCATGAGCAAGGCGGCGACCTCGCCTGGCCAACGGCCACGAGCAAGGCGGCGACCTTGCCTGGCCGACGGCCACAAGCAAGGCGACGATCTCGCGTGGCCAACGACCACAAGCAAGGCAACCATCTCGCATGGCCGACAACTACGAGCGAGACGGCAATCTTGCTCAGTTGCTGTCGGCAGCCACGTGCGAGGCGATGACCTCCCACGATCGGGGGCCCCACTTGAGGCAGCGACCTCGCGTGGCCAGAGGCCTCGAGTGAGGCGGTGACCTTATGTGGTTGGAGGCCCCGCGCGAGGCACCGACCAAGGGCGATCGGAGGCCCCTCACATGGTTGTAGGCCTTACGCGAGGCGGCGACCTCGGGCGGTCGGAGGCCCCATGTGAGCCGACAACCTCGTGCTGCCGGAGGCCTCGTGCTAGGCAGTGACCCCGCGTGACCGGAGGCCCTGCACGAGGAAGCGACCTCGCGCGGCCGGACGCAGTATGTCGGCCCCTTGTGCCGCTTGCAGCCCTGTTCGAGGTCGACACCTTATGCAAATGGCAGCCCTGCGTCAGGCAGCGACGAGCCTGTGAGAGTGAGGTAGCCTCACACAGCCAAGTCTGACGGCTCTTCTGTGCCTGTCCGTGATTTTTTTGTTTCCTTTGTTTCTTTTCCTTGGATTCTTTTCTTTTCTTTTTCCTTTCTCTTTAACCTTCCCTATGGATTTTTTTCCACCGGCAATTCCTTTCCTTCCCCTTTCCATCCTTCGGAGTAAACATAGCCTTAAGGAAATCCTCTAGAAGGTTATTTAGAAGCAGAGAAGATTCACTAGATAAGAACATGAAAAAGGGAGAGGTAACCAAATAAGATGCCTTGGTGAGAGAAGATACTCAGGCTATATATAAATTATGTATAGCATTAATGGAGGTTGGTGGTGAGAATGATTGTTTTTCAATTTTCATCATATTTACATAATCCAACAAAAATTTCTTAAATTGGATGATATTCTCATAGGATGGTCTGTTAGTAAACTTGAAAGTGTTCTGCAAATTCTACACGCAGAAGAAAAAAATAGTTCCTTTTCATCAGAAGAGCATGTTGGTTATGTTATTCCCTATATTCTGAATTATTATCTTGGAGAGTGGCATGCGTGTTTACTAAATTATTGACCTGAAGTTTTCTTTATTCCAGGACTCCAAATCGGCGCCTACTGATTTGGACAAGCTGTGAATCTCATGAATTCAGTCCAGGAAAGTGGCCAGTCATCGTAGGGCAAGGATTTTCTGCTTTGATGTAACACATTTAAGACTTAGTTTTTATTTGTTAAACATCTTCATGGAACTAGGATAAGCAGCACTACGTGTTTCATCACAGATTTGCTCCTGTACTGAAACCATTGGTTATGATGCAGTTTCTTCATATACATTGGTGAGCTCTGGAAATTGTTGCATATCGGTTTCGATTTAGTTTTGGATACTAACTTAGACTTGCCCTCCCAGTCTGTTGTGCAGAAATCTGGCTGCAGTTCTGCCCCTTGTCATAGAAACGTCATTGGTTGCAGCGCAATGTTTTGACTCGGTATATATTAAAAGATTGCCATGTTCTTATCTATCATATTAAGTTAGTTTGGGGTCTAGTGGCCCTTCTAATTTCAGAAATCTTTTATTGTTTTTGAAATCATACTTAATTTATTTTCCAAGTTGTATTCCATTTGTTTAGGCCTTCAGACTCCTTACAGCTCTGCTATATCATCGAGTTTTGGTGGTTTGGATGGGTGTGTAGTTTCTCCCTCTAGTTTAGGGGCAGCAAATGGCAATTTTATTTAAGATTATTTTAAAATAAACTATTTGATAAATATATTAAACAAAAATCATGATAATTTATTTATGTTTGACTTATGTTGTTTCTTGTAATTTTATTAATTGCATTTTATCTTTTTTTACGTATCTTGTCTAAATTCAAACTCTGTTTATTTCATTAGATTTTGCTGCCCTCAAGTAAAATTTAGGTAGGGCTTCATATTCTCATAATATAAGGCAAGTCAACCATCTAAAATTTGACCTGTACAATCTGGGCAGGCTCCTCTCTAAAGGTCATAGTTAAATTAATTGTTTCTAATCTCAATTCTTTTTTTTTTTCTTCTTCTTGTTATTAGTAATGCTTCCCCTATCCAAGTTACTCCAATCCCATCTTTTAGAACATATTGTTATGCAATACATTGACCGGGTTGCCAATGTCGATCGGTGTTTCTCACCAAACAGTCGACGACTTAGACTTGAATAACAAGCCCATCCCGATGGCTATAGCTTACTCATGCTTAACATGCAGGGCAAAGCGTGATGATTTTGTTATTCCATTAAACTTCTATTTGTTGCTGTTCTCACTATCACACCTCAAACCCTTATGATCAAGTGTCTCTAGTTTTGATAGGATCTTTGAGCGTTATTTCTTGCTCTCTTTGCACATCTTATTTCGTCAACCAAAAATTCCTCAAGTACCTCTTTAAGTAGTAAATAGTGGTAAATACCAATTATGATCAAATATAGACTGTTTAAGTAATGTAGGGCGACCTAATTAAATGCTCTTAGCTAAAAATAGTCGACAAATAGTAAGTATTGATAAATTTTAACTATGACTAGATAGAGACTCCTAGGTCCTTTAGGATCGCATTATGCTTTCATATTTCCTAGTGCGAGTTATAAATTCAAATTAAAGGGACCTTTAGGATCTCATATATTCTGTTACATTATTTATTTCTTTACATTGTCAACTACTTTGGCAAAAACTACTTGATAATCAATATGAACTATGAATTGGTAAATTTCAATTATAACTAAAAATAATTTTAAATATTTCATTTATGCTCATGCGTTTTCCTATTTGAGCAATCTAAATTTGTCAAATATTGTTTGGTCAGAATTCTTTGACAAGCATTTTATGATTGCGAATTCCAATGAACACCACAAATGAACTTCAAATAATTTTGTTTTTGTTTAATAGTTGCTACCATGTATTCAATTCTATTAATTTTGGGTTAACTGATTCAATTTCATAGAAGTTTTTCTTGACTATCTGAATAAATCAGAAAACGTTTTATTAACCTAGCATTCTTAAGTTAATCTTTTATTAAAATTTTTTTAAAAAGATATCATGTAGCTACACCACGTGGCCTTATCTATTTGATCAGTATAGTACATACATAAGGAGACATAAAGTACTTTTATCTAAAACTACTTGGCGAATATACTACAAGAAAGATTGCAAACTAAAAACATGTTGAATTATCAAATACTTTTAACTAAAGTCATGGGACGACTTGTTAGAGTGTAGTAAATTTAGTATAATAGGGTAAGAGATTAATTTTTGATGAGTTCCTGCTCTCAGAGAAAAAAAAAATTCCTTCTATTTTTTAGTTAATTTAACTATAGATTGATCTTATAATTTATCTTGTTTCATATGATTTGGAAATGGACTATAAGAGATGTCTAAGATAAATATAATGATTTTTTGTTACAATTGGACGACTAATATGCTATGGAAAATGTTGTCCACCAAGGCCCTCTGTGCTCTCATGTTAGCCTAATGACCGATTTAGGAATTACATGTAGAAATCAAAATATACTAGCTAGTTTAGACTTTAGATAACAAAATAGACCAGCAAAAGGAAAAAAAAAAAAAAACATGTAAACACCTTTTCGGCAAGACAATTTGGGGTTAAAAATGATGACAAATAATAAGAGTGTTTTTTTTACTAAAAGGCTATGGCTCCTCTTCTTAGAATGCCACGTGGCACATGTTAATATAAAATAATGGTGTTATGATTGGGAGGCGGCAATTTACCAAATCACGCACTTAAATATCTTAATTGACCAAAAGACGTATGTTACTTTAGTTTTTACCAAAGGGCACATTTTTTCAAGTGCACTTCCCTTTTTATTCTTCTGACAAATTAAACATTTTTTTTTGTCGTTTTCCTTTTCTCTCTCTTCTCTTTCCTATTACCTCTTTCATCAACGAAATGTAAGATTTAGTTATTTTTTTGATAACATTTTAATACATTTAGAGAAGCTAAAATAAACAATGGATAGCATAGTTAAACTCCTTGCAACATCAGGAATCCACAGGAATTAAAATGGGTGTAATCTGAGGTCTCTAGGTCCATCAGTGGGTTTCAGTCAAAACCCACTGATGGACCTAGAGAACTCCGATTGTACCCATTTCAGTTTCTATGGATTCCTGGTGTTACAAGGAGTTCAAATATGCTATACATTGTTTATTTTGACTTTTAAAAGGTGTTAAAATAGCAGAAGAAAAAATCAGCAAAAAGGCTCCAAATCAGGCCCACGTTGGGCCTGATATGGAATCATATCAGGCCCAACGCCTAACGTGGAGCCTTTTTGCTGATTTTTTCTTCTCCTATTTTAACACCTTATAAAAGTCAAAATAAACAATGGATAGCATATTTGAACTCCTTGTAACACCAGGAATCCATAGAAACTGAAATGGGTGCAATCGGATCTCTCTAGGTCCATCAGTGGGTTTCGGTCAAAACCCACTGATGGACCTAGAGAGCTCCGATTGCACCCATTTCAGTTTCTATGGATTCCTGGTGTTACAAGGAGTTCAAATATGCTATCCATTGTTTATTTTGACTTTTAAAAGATGTTAAAATAGCAGAAGAAAAAATCAGCAAAAAGGCTCCACGTTAGGCCTGATATGAAATCATATCAGGCCCACGTTGGGCCTGATATGGTTCCATATCAGGCCCAATGTGGATCTGATATGATTTTTCCTTGAGCTTCATACAATGTATAGAAATTAATTTGATGATAGAAAACCAAGAGTTTTGTTAGTCCTATAATTTAATTGTCTTTTTCTCAAGCATGTTGTGCAAATTGATTCTATGTTCCTCTGAACATTGTTTTATCAGTATATTGCTGATAGGTCCATCTTTGGATCTTGTTTGGTCAGCAACTCTTGATGAATTTCTTGATGGATCTAGTAGGGTTGTGGCTTGAATTTGTGCCTAATTCTTTGTGTTTGTTTTCCCTTGTCACCCCATAATTGTGTAATGCCAATGGAAATGGTGTGATTGCCATAACCCACAGTCAATTTTTTTTACTTTAAAAAAAAAGATTGCATCTTCAGCAATAACTTACTGTTTCCAATAATGCTTTGACATCTGAATCAGCAACCTGGTGTCCGAGCTCGCGCAAACCATACTTTAACTCATCAAAATTTATCTACCCTTTTTTTGTTAATATCCATATTCTCAAACATTTCCTTTATGTCGGCAATCTCCTCCACAGACAAGTGTTCAGCTATCACCTGCATTAACACAGTTTTAGAATGAACATAATAATACTAGGTGTGTCTTGGAATAATCAGCTGGACAAATGTCAAGCATTCACACAGAAAGAAATCATGAAAGAAAATATTCTCACCCTAAGAGCTTTCTTTTTAAATTTATTCATCATTGAAAATTGCTGGAGTCTTGCTCGAACAGTTTCACCAAGATTTACATTGGGTGCCTTATTGGCATTCTGCAGCCAAGGATGATCTGTAATGTGAATCATGAGGGTAATGTTGAGAATACAGAAGATATGATGCAGTATTAAGGTAAAGGTATTAGCAGATATTGCAATATACTGATAAAACAATGTTCAGAGGAACAGAGAATCAATTTGCACAATATGCTTGAGAAAAAGATAATTAAATCATAGGACTAACAGAACTCTTGGTTTTCTATCATCAAATTAATTTCTCTACATTGTATGAAGCTCAAGGAAAAATCATATCAGGTCCAACGTGGGCCTGATATGATTCCATATCAGGCCTAACGTGGAGCCTTTTTGCTGATTTTTTCTTCTGCTATTTTAACATCTTTTAAAAGTCAAAATAAACAATGGATAGCATATTTGAACTCCTTGCAACACCAGGAATCCATAGAAACTGAAATGGGTGCAATCGGAGCTCTCTAGGTCCATCAGTGGGTTTTGACCGAAACCCACTGATGGACCTAGAGACCTCAGATTACACCCATTTCAGTTCCTGTGGATTCCTGATGTTGCAAGGAGTTTAACTATGCTATCCATTGTTTATTTTGACTTTTATAAGGTGTTAAAATAGGAGAAGAAAAAATCAGCAAAAAGGCTCCACGTTAGGCCTGATATGGAATCATATCAGGCCCACGTTGGGCCTGATATGGTTCCATATCAGGCCCAACGTGGGCCTGATTTGGAGCCTTTTTGCTGATTTTTTCTTCTGCTATTTTAACACCTTTTAAAAGTCAAAATAAACAATGGATAGCATATTTGAACTCCTTGTAACACCAGGAATCCATAGAAACTGAAATTGGTGTAATCGAAGTTCGGTCAAAACCCACTGATAGACCTAGAGACCTCAGATTACACCCATTTCAGTTTCTGTGGATTCCTGATGTTGCAAGGAGTTTAACTATGCTATCCATTGTTTATTTTAGCTTCTCTAAATGTATTAAAATGTTATCAAAAAAATAACTAAATCTTACATTTCGTTGATGAAAGAGGTAATAGGAAAGAGAAGAGAGAGAAAAGGAAAACGACAAAAAAAAGGTTTAATTTGTCAGAAGGATAAAAAGGGAAGTGCACTTGAAAAAATGCGCCCTTTGATAAAAACTAAAGTAACATATGTCTTTTGGTCAATTAAGATATTTAAGTGCGTGATTTGGTAAATTACCGTTGGGAGGGCATTTGAGAGTACGCATTAATTGTATTATATATCATGCCGTCGGCGGTCGGCAATGGATGGAAGACCCAAACACAAGACAAGACACTTGAAAGTGACCCACAAAATGATTAACATGCATCAAGTACACAAAAAACATGGATGGAGCCACATTTTTAAAAACATATTTTATCTAAAATATTCTATTATAAATTTCTGTCAAAAAAATTAAATTGATTGTTTAACCAATTTTAATTAAACCGATAATATTTTAGTTATAATTAATATTTGATTTTTTTTTAAAAAATATAAAATATTACTTAAATAATTTTTTAAATAAAATAATGTGAGTAAAGTGATACAAATTCTATTGTATATTTTTAAACTGATACATGAATTATAAATAAAATTTATCAGAAATAATAATTTTAAAAATTATAAAAATAACTATATAACAATTTTGGTATGATATTTTTATCCAAATTTTTAATCTAAATATATAAATAGCTCTTTGGAATCCATTTATGTTTTTAAAATGTCTAACTAAAATGATTTTTGATCCAAAATTTAAATCTGAATACTTAGATGCATGTTTAAAAGACAATTGGAGTTCATCCCTATTTTTAAAATGATAAAAGAATTCAAATCTAATCATATAATAGTTATATTTAAAAATTATTATATAAGTATTTTCTACTCAAATTTTAAATTTATATATTCTGAAAGAACATTGAAATTCAATCATATTTTGAAAGTGACCAAATTATTCATTATTTAGTAGTTTTAACAATCTATGTAACAATTTTGATCAAGATTGTTACCTGAATCTAATTGTTTTTATCAAAATTATTTATCAATATTACTACATAATAAAAATTGTTCTATTTAGTAACTTTAGTTGAAATGTCTGTGTAAGTCATTAATTAGTCAATTCAAAAACATAATTTATATTCAAATTTAAAATTTAAGTAAAAAATAATCATATCATAATTTTAGATAAAACTACTATTTTCTATTATTTAAAAAAACATTATTTTGAAAAAAAAAAATCTATCCTTAATATTATGAAGAAAAAATACTTCATTTTTGCCCACCCAATTACTCTTTTTACTGTGGATCCATTGCTTGGACATTAGCTATGTAACAAATATAAATACTCAGAAAGATAATAAATATTGATGCTTGAGCTTCTTGAAATAAAGATCAGTGTCACATAATTTCATAACAGCAATGTCAAAGGAATCTAGTACATGCATAAAAAGTGTAACTTTCAATGAGCAACAATGGGGATTGACCTCAACCTCAACTGGCTGATCCATGAATAAGTATTTCGCTGAAGAATCAATGCGACAATTTGTATCTAAATCACTATCAAATAGGATCAAGAATGGACTCTCAATGCCAAAGCTTCATGCAGAAGCCATTCGGCATTGGTGGTGGTCTCTTGCTGTAGATTGCTTCTGAAAAGGTGTCGACCAACTGCCCTACAAGGCTTGGAGGATCTTCCATCAGAGTATCAACATATACACTAACAACTCGCCTCTCCTGAGGGGTTGCCCGCAAGCTGAACCAAGTCAAGAACTTTACTCTGAAGCTGGTTTCGATATGCCCTTCGCATTCCAGCCATCTGATCACCTTCACACAGGACTCATAGGTCCCTTCCAGAGAGCAATCGCTAAGATTTACAACGTCAAATTGTCTCTCCTTTGATGAACTCCCTGGTTCTTTGTCCGGCTTCGTTGAACCATTCTCAAATATGTCTACCTTGGATTTCCCTTTGTTGCACCTCCCAGAGCCATCTGTTCCAGTCTCTGCCCTGCAGAGGGCAGCAGGAAGAGTGGAATCTAATTTTCCAAATGGCACAATCGCAATTGTGTTGCCGACAGGATTGTTAGATTCATTCTCTGATTTCAGGACCTCAGACGCCTGGTTATTCTCCATGGATTTGGTGGAATCTGTGCAAATGGTCGAGTTTGGTTCCTCATCTATAGCAGACTCGGAGTGCCCAAGTGTCATCTCTGGCACAATAGCTTCTACTCCAGAAATAATACCCTTGCATTCAGTCTTCTGCTGGTTAGTATCCTTTTCAGTATGGTCTGATGATCTTTCTGTCTCAACAATCTCAGGCTTCTCAAAATCATCAAAATCCATTTCTGGCAGCTTATTCAAGTCAGCACATGTTGTACTATTAGTATTAGATTCATCTCCCTCAGAGGGATTTGACAAGGCACTACTTGTTGCTTTAGGGCTTTGGCAATGTGATCCTGAAACATCTGTCTCCAGCGCTACATCCACAGAGTTGTCGACGACGGGGTTGCCTTGAGTTTTTACTCCAATTTCCCATGTCCCCAGATCATTTGTAATGCTAAAAGCTTCTATCTTAAACATATATTCTATATTTGGAGCTATTTCTGTGATTAGCAATCTCCTCTTTGGGTTACACACAGAAAATGATGGTTCATCAGGGTATGCTGGGCTGTTTGCTAGTCTGAGCCACAAATTAAAACCAACTAGTTCTTTAGTTAGAGGTGAGTCATTCTCTATATCAAAAACAACAGTGAGGGATGTGGGTGATGTTTGTTCAAATCTAATGAAGCTAGAGGATACCGAAACAATTTCTGCACACAACAAAGATGCAAGGAAACAATTAGCGGGAGTAACAAACCATAGCATAATGTTCAAGAGACTCGAAGCTTACGGTGAACTCGAGAATGAGTTGACTGGGCATCCGAACGCATGGAATCCAGTAAGTCTACTGCTCTGGCACACAGTTTTTGAACTTCAGCACCAACAGAAAGTCGGTTGACAATTCCACGTGCCATATTTTCTAAATCATCAATAGGACCGACCTCAGACTCCAATTTCTTCCATGCTTGGTCAACTATCTCATGCAAACTCTGGTACTTCTCTGTTGAGCTGAGAAGTTTATGACTAAGAGAAATCCTATAACACAGTACATCAACACGGCGAGCATACTTTGCAATCACAAGCTGCTTCTTCCAGCACCTGCGCAATTGTGAAGATTGAGGTTATACAGCTAGTATATTGTCTTCCAATATGTGCTGATGTGTTTTGAAACTGACCGTGTTCCTTTCTATCAAAACTATCCATAACAATGTCTAACCTGTGACCGCAAAGCCAAGTCACAGTTTACTGCTGCTTTTACTCTAAATCTACTGTCAATAAGCATCTGCAGTCCATTCCTCCAGTTTGTTTAAGTGTTTCTAATGGTCTTGCAAGTAACAAAATAAGCAACTTTTATGTGGCTGCTGTTATTAACACAAGCTGCTTGTCCAAGAAAAATACAGTAAGAGGCAAAGCAGCTCCGGAGGAGATGATAATGGTAAACATACCGGGTCATGGAACCTCACTGTCTTTTCACTATTTGGTTAACATCATAGTTTTCTAAAGTTGAGTAGACAAACATAAATTTTATAAATGATTATTTCATTCAAAGGATAAAATAAATAGGCTTCATTTAAGGGCAAGCAACCTTGATGTCAATGACAACTCAACCAATTATCTAGAAGCATAAGAAGCCTTCTCCCACCAATCATTTTGAAGATTCAGATATGATTCATTCAATGAGTTTTTGTCTAAATATGTGCATGCTTCAAATCTACAACCATGAGAAGACTGCATACATTCACCATGAAACTTTTCCAACAACCTCAACAGCCTGCTCTAGACCTTTCTCTCGAGTTCATCTTGTGTCTATTTACATGTTACCTATTTTTATTCTTAAACATTGTCTTTTCTCAAACAAAACTTTTTTATCAGCACATAAAAATTAACCATTTCAACAAAAATGATAGCAGAGCTCCCATTAATGTAAAGCTAAATTTAATCACAAGCATGCACATGTAATCAACTTCATTTTTCAAAAAAAATAAAATAACCTAACCAAAATCTAGCAAAACAAGATTCTCTGATCCAAAAGGAGAACAATCTTTTTACTAGTTGAAATGGTTGCACAAAATCACCAGATAATTAGGAACAATTACTATATTGGTTCAACCATTGGCAATGAATATTCTTGGTGCAAACCAACATGTCCAACTTTTGTTCCTTCATGTCATATCTAAGACACAATATTTCCATTCTGTTAAGTTTTTGAGACACAAAAGTCATAAATCTCCAGTTACCATCAGGATGCTAATTCTGCATTATAGTCATTTACCAAGTCTTCCATCTATTCCTGCCAATTGTCATCAGAATCTATTACCTACTTCATATAAAGTCTTCTGATGAAATAAATCCATGATAACTTTTACATTCCAAAATCAAAATCTTTGTTACTTTCTTCCAGTTGTTGCCAAATGAAAACTATATTTGTCGCTTATCTCAAATAACCATTTTAAGTCATTGGAAGTCTGCTCTTTATTTCGATGGATTACCACTAGGTACATATGGATTGGAATCAAAATCCTAATGGCCCCCTTTGAATTAACAACCCCAATTACATTTTGCATTTGAATTAGATAAACAAAAAAATTTCTTTCCTCATAACATTTTGACCTCCATGAATATCTCTTTGAATGAGATAACTGGAAACCCTCTTTTACATTTTGACCTGCCTGAAAAATCCTTTTGAATTAGGTAAACAAAACGCCTCTCTTCTCATTACATTTGGGCCTCTTGGAGACATGTAACATATATTCAGGGAGGTTGGAATGTAACAGGGAGAGAGGCAGAAGAGTTGAATCGATAAGGAGGGAAGGGAAATGCGGAGGAAAAGAAGGAAAGGAAAGGAAGGAAAAAAACTATTTACCTAATAAAAAGGAGGTAAAGATATGAAAAACTAAAATTACCTTATTACCCCTTGTTCTTATCTTCTTGCTCAAATATATTTTAGCCACTCACCATGTCATGACGCTTGGTGTTGGGAGCTGCATCCCTGGTCTATTGGCCGCATCACTTGGTGTTCAGAGTTGCATTAAGCTAATGGTTAGCTGCAACAACCGCATCCAGCTCAGCCCCTACTGCAACTCCCAACTCACCAATGACAACCCTTGACTGATCTGCCCACCGCCCCGCCCTCCTTACAAAGATCCTCAAGGTTAAAGATAAGGATGACAACATAATCATCTCAACGGTGGCAATAAATAGAATGATGCAGCATATCAGAGTGTTGAATGATGACATATCAAAATATTAGAACGGCAATAGGAGCCTACTAGTGTCATCAACTAGCCTTAGTCAGAGCAAAATAGGTAATTTGTTTATTCTCTGTGGAAGCCAACCTCTTCCGCCAGATTCCTGATTTTGGATGGAAGCAATTTGGATTAAAATTCTTTCTAGTCAAGTTCTGCAGAAGCTTTCACCCAGATTAACAAAGAAAAGAATGTTTACATGCCTAAACTCTTGTGCCAATCCATGGAAAGTGTTTCCATCCTTGGGTGTAAATGGACCTTAGGTATCAAAAATATGAGGAATAGAGGGAGGCCAACAAAAGTATAAGTCGATGTAGTAAAAATGGTTCTGTTAATCTGAATATTATTAGTGATATAACCTTGTATAAAGCTCAATAAAGGATAAGATTCCTGTAGTCAATTTAAAATAGTTAGGACAATTCAGGTGAATGGCATAGTTATCATCCTGACCTAACTTAATTATATCTAATAGTCCAACCAAGATCCTAACTTATCACTAAACTCTGTCTACTAGTTCCACAATATTCATGTTCTCAAAAAGTAGTTTATTTGTATGCAGTACTTCCACATTATTTATCCTGTTCTTAAAAACTAGTTTTTATCCACTGATGGAGCCATAAATGAGCCATGATATTCATTGAAATCCTCTAGATAAACACTGTATAGATGTTTATAAATCAGAATACAAAGGTCCACTAGATATATGCCATTCAGCCTCCTTAGAAGCAAGGATTCAACAAACCTGGATAGAAGAATATGCAATTGGATTGCATTGCAAGGAGTCGTATTGATTACATAGTCTAACTTGATAAGGAAACAAAACATCCATGAAGAATATGAAAGTTATTATGTGTTGCAATGTAGAGGAATTATCAGTAGGTCAGATTCATCATTCATCATATGCACACAGAAGAAAGCCATATGAACTAGAATTAAAAATCTGCTATGCAACAAAAGAAGGCACACGCTGAATATGGATTTGCACACAAGATATTTGGATGGATTTACTCTCTGCAAGTACATGACTACATAATCAATTATATAAAGAAGTTACAAGGTTGGAGGATCATTAAATATACCAGTTGAAATGAGCAATATTCCTCAAGTACTAGTTATCTTTTTTTCTCTCTTTTTTTTTGTGTGTAAATGAGTACTAGTTATTTATCAAAACATATGTTTTGATACTAAACGAAAAGACAGCACAAGAAACACATCAGATGCATCATTTTACACTCCAAAGCAACAGAAATTTCTTACTGAACAAACTTATGAGAAAACTATGCAGTTGTGAGTCCTAACACTATAATACCACCTAATAATACTGTCGCATTTGTTTAAGTGCAGATGTAACTCAGAATGTTTGCATAGAAACAAAAGAGGTGTTGGCAAAGATGAAGAATTAAGAAAATTATTCTAAACAAATAAAAAGTGTGATAAGAAATTACCCAAGCAAGTCATTAGATTTTCTGCAGTGAACACAGTAATATCTCCCATCCAATTTTGTGCATGTATCACTATTCATCATACCAGTACTTTCATGCTTAAGGGCACATTCAAGATGACAAGACATGCCACAAGATTCACCCTGAGAAAGAGTCTCAGCGCTACAAAACAGCCAAAGACTAGGGTCCTTGTTGTCATCATATTTGTAACATATACAACATGAGCAACGCTTGCAGAATGAGTCCTCCATGTTAAGAGTAGCTCTGCAGGCAGAATTCTGGCAATATCTTAGATTCTCCGGAGCTTCTTCTACATTGTTTATCTGGAGGTTATTTGTGACAATTGGTAACCGTGTTGGATTCTCACTCTTCCTTTGTCTCTTAGCTGTGGTTTGAGGACTAGGTGTAGACGGTATCTGTGATGAATCCCTTTTGTTTGCATTCTCCCCAGATTTCTTTTGAGAAACTACTCGAAGAAGGCAATTTATCATTTTCTGTTTAGTTAAGCTAGTATACTTTCTCTCCTTTCCTATCTCAGCACACAGAATGTCTGAAAGGTCATGGCGGGTCCATGTCTGTAGCTTCTCAAGAGCACTCTCTGGCCATTTTGTCAATTCACGGACAAGTTCTCTCTTCTCCTCAATGCTCAACTGGCTACATTTAGATGGGTCAAGCACAAATCCTGAAGAGTGAAACTGGTAAGTAAGTTTAACATATTTTGGTTAGATAAATCAGAAATGAGGTCAACGTCACCCGATCAGGTAAAAAGAAGAAAATTTAAGATTATAAGGAAACTATAAATCAGAGAAACGATTCATGAACTAAATCACATTATACATTTCTTATCGTAAATGCTTCTAAACGTGATAATTGAAATTTTGTTACAGTAAACCTTAATTTTTCTAGAGGAGTATACTGGCTAAAGAAGATGACATCAGCTAGTTGCAGGTTTCCATAGGGACGAAGAAAATAGAAATACTACAATGTTTTGTAGATGATGAAAGAATGGTGAAAACAGGCTGCGAACGGGATTCTTTTTTCTTTTCATCGGACAAATTATGGAGATGTTTGAAAGATTGTTTCTTTGGAGATAATTTGCAGCTATCCAAACTGAGATATCTGGACGAGCACAATGCAACGAAGCAAACGATATAGAAAAATACCAATATACGAAAACTTAACGAGGACGCCGAAAATCCTATCAAACTCCAATCTTTATCATGCCAAACACGAAGAAAACCACTAAGCCCTTCAAATTTTCCAACTTTGTTAAACCAGGAACCAGAAAAACCACACAAAAAGGAAAAATATCTCTGAAACCTCTAAATTGCGCAGAACCACGAACGCGATCCGTTCTAAATCCACATCAACGAACAGATCAGGTGCTCCCGACGCGACAATTACCAAAACAAAAGAAAGGAAAAGAATGAGAAAAAGAAAAAGCTCGAGAAAGAGGCAATAAATCTACCAGAAAAAGGCGGATCCATGGCGGACGGCTTAGGTCCTCTTCCCTTCACATTGCATCCTCAAACTGACCGATCCCCCTCCGACGCCATACGTCCATCCAAAACGAAGCACAGCGGCAATTTCATTAAAATTCTCGGATTTTTTTTCCCCACACTTAACGGTTACCATACATACCCCCACTCGAGAAAGGAGCGAATTTGCTTCTTCCTCCTCTTCCTCCTCGCGTTCAGATTCGCACCGCGCCACGAGGAGACAGATCGATCGATCGATCGAAATGTAGCAGGTCGCGCGCAAGGGTTTGGATTTGCGGCCACTGCCCAACTAAATGAATCCGAAAATAAAGAAAACCGATCTCTTTTCTTTGTGTTCCTCGTTTCGGCCGGAATCCATTAAAGGCCCCATAAATCAGAAAAACCCACGATTATCTCTTTTTCTCCTTCACACCCCCCACCTACCCCTCTACCGGTGCGGGTGTTCGTTCAATCAGAGAGCGGGTAGGTTTCTATCAATTAAGAATGATATATATCTATATAATAAATATTATTTATGATTAAGAAAATATGTTTAATATTTGTTTATTCCGAAATCATATGGCAGTTGACTTGGGAGAAGACATCGTCCGTCGAGTACACGGAGTTGTTAACGTCACGCGAATGGTTAAACATATTAAAAAAAAAATTAAAATGAAATAAAATAAAATAAACTGAAATGAAATTCAGTTAATAAATGGTCGGCAGGTGGGCCAGCTAAGGTTTGAGTTGCTTGCACGCATGCTGATGCCAGAATTTGGACATGTGATAAAAAACTGAGAGTTTTTCCAAAATATATATGTCCGGAGATAATTTTTTTTTTCTGGTTCTCGATAATCCATTTGATTCTAAGTGCTACAATTAAATCAAGGTGTGAATCATCCCTCGGAAGGGTGCGATGATTACAATATAAAGTATTATGATATTAGGTTATAGGATTAAAATTTGAGATATCTGAACATATATCGTTTTTTATATCTTGGTCATTTTATTAATGGTTAATAATTATTATACTAATAATTAGTAGTTATTTATAATTTATCTTCTCCGTATTAGCCTAGAGACATGTTGATAAGTAAATCATCTTTTGTCACATTAAATAAAGACGTGAATGCCCTCATGGCTATGGTAAGATAGAAGGACATGCAGTTGTGATTCAAATATTTACGGTTCAATTTCTAACTACGATGCATTTATAGTAATTATTCCTCTAAAGGGATATTGAGCTTTTGAGCCGTCATCCGTGAGCGTTTTTCGATTTATCCTGATGGTCGGTGAAAAACTTTTGTAAAGTCCGATCGGTCGTCCCAAGTTTTCAAGATGTAAATGTTTTAATGAGGTGCCCAATTTATTAGAGGGTTGATAGATCTTAATTTTAGACGAGCACATATTTTGGGAGAAAAACTCATCTCATTCCCCTAACTATTTGTCGGTCAATTATAAGCTGACTTAGTAATTTACCTTCTTTTATATAACTTGGAAACAGAATATGAAAAACGTTTGAGATAAGTATAATCATATTTTACTACAATTAAATCAAGTGAAAATGTTCTTTATAATATTTCTATAAATCAACATAAAAAAAATTATTTTGTTGATACAACGTATTGTGAGTGACCCCAAAGTTAAGAGAGGTCAATAGTCAAGCTGATGTGACAGTCAAATTCAAAGTGAGGTGGTAGTCAAAGTCAAGGGGGTGTACGTATCCGGATGAACCACCTCTCAGAAGTAGGGTTTCCAGCATAAACCTGGGTGATCACATAGTCGGTCAGACCTATGGAACCCAGTTCTCCACTTCTCCAATGTAAGGTGCTTGGCATAAACTTGGTCGGCCCCAATGCTGATCGAACTTACGGGGTCTAGCTCCCACTCTTCCAATATAAGATTGTCAACATAAACTCTGTTGCCTCCATCGTCGGTCAGACTTACAGGTCCCAACTTCTCACTTCTCCAATGAAAGGTTCTTAGCATAAATCTGGTCGGTTGGCCCCAGCGTAGATCAAGCTTACGAGCCCAGCTCCCCACTCATCATGAATATGACCTCTAGACTCGGTTCCTAATCTCTCCTGGGCTCAGTTCCCATCCTATGTCTGCTCGGCCCCAAAGCCAGTCGAACTTCTAGATTCAGTTCCTTATCTCTCCTGGGCACATCTCCTAGTTTCATCCACTCGATCTTAGAGTCGGTCAGATCTCCTCTAGAAGATAATATTGTCAGAAAATCGTAACTTGTCAGAGAATAACAGTCATTCACTAGAGAATATTCATTTATTCTGACATGAAGAAGGACGTCGTACATTTTTTCATCCTCCGACATATTTTGACTCCAGATATTCTATGTGGTCTCATTATTGAGTAAGTTATAAGATGTTATATAAAAGGAGTACTCTTCATTGGCTAGGTATGCTCAAACGCTCATGTTCACACGTTCGTGCACACACGCATTCATACTACTGTTATATTATTCATCTTCTTTTGTATTTTTCAGTCAGTTTTTATTCTGACTTGAGTGTCGGAGTGTCTGCGCCAGAGACCTCCTCCCTGATTCTTGCTCTAGTGTTTGCATTGACTTTGTCTGTAGTATGCGCAGGACCACAGCTCCTAGTTAGCTCCAGTTCCGTAGCTCCTAGCTCAAAGTCTCTTCTTCGTCAATATTCCAACTATCTCACCGACCCTTCATCTTTTCAAATTTCAGATGAGATCATTTGTATTTATATTTATTCTATTATACGAACAAATTAAAACTAAGTTGCACTCTTTTTATAAAAAAATATTTTTAAATTTAATTTTATCCTCTAATCTCAATTAGCCTCATTGACTATCCCTAGGATGATCAGTTTGACCCCACAAAAATTTTCCACTGGCCACCAAGATAAATCGGGAAGCACATGCGACGACAAACCCAGAAGTCCAACACTCTTTACTTGTACCCTCATTTGGAGAAAAAATTTCTGCAAATACGTCGTAGCTAGAATTCGAACTACGGGTACCTGGATGACAATTTAAATGTCCTACCGCGACATCATAATCTCGGGACATCATCTTCATCTAAGAATGATTACAATTTAAGTCGTTGACTTGTTAATTAAATATCAAGTTGAAGTTATGACCTACAAATGAATATCCATTTATTATGAATCTACCGGGATTAAACAGTTGCTTACTGATAATGCGACCACGTACCATGATTAAGGATGCAGGTAAATTAAGGAAGATGCTCAGGAGTGGTGATTATTCATTCATTCATTCACGTGATAAATCGTCGGGAACAGTAAACAACTCCGCAATACTCCGGCGACTTCTCTTTAATTAAAAGGGGAAAGTGGCGAACACTCGCCTACTTCCGTTGCTCAACTCCTTTCTTTATTACGTTTACTCTTTTTCTTTTAATTGGTATTATATTTTATTACGTTTACTCTTTTTCTTTTAATTAGTATTATATTTACTAATGGAGATGGCAGATACATTCAATTCCAGAAGTATTGAAAGAGAGCATAGATCACTTTTGCAGGGAGAACTGCTAAAGCTGTTCCTGCCTCGTCCTTCCGGACAACTCTTTTTGTGCCGCAGGTGTACGTGGTCTCTGGCAAGGCATTGCATGTTACAGCAGCTTCCATAAGCTGCCTTTTCCTGCATGGCACTTGTTGTCCACTGCGCCAAGGCAAGTGATCAGCTCACCGGCTGACTCTCTGATTGGCTCAGCCAGAATTATATTGCTTGCCGCAACGGCAATCATTGCTTTATCAAGTGTTTATGCGCACTTCACAATCAATCTCCTAAGTGCAGTGTTAAATTATGACTTAAGCAGTATTTAGAGGGATTTTTATTTTAAATAAAATGTGTGATGTTAGATTTTTAGACCATCTGTCATGAGTAGTTTTCAATTTTTTTTTTATAAAAAATATTTTTTTTTATAGAATTAGACCATCGTCCTAGATCCAGTATTAAATAATATTTATTAGTCCTCCAAATATATATCCATACCATTTATGTGTAAATTTTCTTTTAATATAAGTACTATATTAATTTTCTCTTCAATTTTTATTAGGTTCATCTTGATATATTTTTTTAACGTATAAAAATTAAATAAAAATTTTATGGTATAAATATGATTAATAAATAATAAATCCAACTAGTCTGGGAGTGATCAGTGGTAAATAATAAAAAAGTTTAGTATCTATTAGTTGTGCGTTCATTTAGAGAAAAAATTCCTATAAATTTATTATAGATAGGGATCGAACTGTGAAAAAAAAAAAATGAAACCGTCACATCAACGGATCCCTAGAGTCGATTTCACGGATATAGAGAGAGATAAATACAGATACACAACTAAAAGTACATAACCGAGACGTTAATCTCAGAAAATAATACTCCGAGAATCAAATCTTGGACCTCTCGACCACAAAATTATGTGCCTATAGCTGTGCTGTACTCTGAGGACAGGGATCAAACTGCGAAGGTTGAAGAACAAAGGGGAGAGAGAGGGGTTAGTTAGAAGAAATATGTGAGGGTGGTTATGGTAATTACGACAATCCCAAATAAAAACAGAGAATTCGATACGTAACTACTTCTAAAACCACTTAATTAATTAAATAAGGCGTAATCACCATCACGTGGCCTGAACATGCCCAACGTGAATCCCACCTTTAATCACCTCCCTAACTAATTAATTAAGGCCCTCTTCGATTAATCTCTACGCCACGTGGGTGGTCGAGAGTGGGTCACGAGTCTAGGGGCTTTTAAGTATTTTTAGTCCTGTAACTTATAATTTTTTCAATTTTAGTTCTACTACGAGTCAATTTATATTTTTAGTCCTGTAACTTATAATATTTTCCAATTTCAATCCTTTTTCCTCAAAAATTGAAAATTTTCAATGGAAAATGATGAGTTGTAAATTGAATATGGGGATTTTAATTTTTTATGACCCATGTGCTTTTTATATTCCAACCACAAACTAGACATTTTCGTTGAAAAATTTTAATTTTGAAAGAAAAAAGACTGAAATTGAAAAATATTACAAGTTACAGGACTAAAAACGTAAATTAACTCATAACAGGATTAAAATTGAAAAAGATGTAAATTACAGGACTGAAAATGTAATTTTCTCCTTTTAAATTTTAACACTCCGATCCCAGCCAGGAATGGCAATTCGCCGTAAATTCCATCAAGTCGGGGGGCGGGTACGAAAGCGGGTCTCCCAATCATTGCTTCGCTCGCTACAGTAATATTCGGGCGGGGGAGAAGGGAAGGCGATGCGACGGCGTGCGGAGAGGGGCGACTGGCGACAAAGTTGTCACTTGGAATTGAATGCTGCAATTATACATTTTTAATGGGGCTTTTTCACATTTTCCCCCCGATGCCGGATTTATCCTCGCTGGCCAGGCCGGCCGGGTTTGTTCCTATTTAACGCCTTCCTGCTGCCTGTCTCGCTCCGCCACCGATCTGCTTTCGTCCGCTGTGAATTCCGGATCGCCGCCTGCCTGCCTGCCTGCCTGCCGCTATGGCGTCGGAGGTCGTCGCCGTGGGGGAATTGCCTCTCCTACTTCCTATAAAGACCGCGCTGGGCGGCGGGGAGAAGATCGCCGCGGCGGTGGGTGAAGGCGGCGGCGAAGAGGAGGGCGGGTGCGTCACTCCCAAGTCGGAGCAGCACGTCCTCAAGCCGCCCACCGTGTGCCCGCCGGCACCCAAGAAACCGAATCCGGCAAAGAGATCGGCGTCCGCGGCGCCGAATTGCAAGGAATTCTTCGTCGTGCCTCGGGACTTGACCTCGATCTTCATCCCTATCCCTCCGAAGAAGAGGATTCGCCTAATCTGATCCGGTTCTGCTTTCTCCTCTTTCTCTCTCTCTCTCTGTATTATCCTCCCTGTTTTCTCTTAAATTTCTTGTGTGGTAAAAATTGAATTTTTCTTCCTATTGAAATCCCCACTTTGTATAAGGTCGAGGGAACGTATCCTCCCGATCACGCTTCATTGTGTAAATTTTACATTCTTTTCTTGTGTAATCTTTACCAGGAATTCTTCTCCTGTCGTTGAATTCTCTTCAAATTTAGAATTTTGTCTTTCAGAATCCTGTTCTCAAACTAGAATTCTGCAAAATCTGTTCCAAAATCTGAGTTTTGCTCCTGCTGATGGATCATTCCTGCAGCTCGGAGCTAAATTGCCTCGTCTTAGAAATATTTCTTTTCAGGTTCCAAGGAACATACCGACCTGTCAGATTACCATCACGCCCTCCATCCACTGTTTTGTTGTCTTCCATTGCAACGTGATTCTTGGTGCAAATTGGGATCCAATGGAAGACTTTAGAGCTGTTAAGGTAATGCTCGGGAGGGCATAATTAGCACATGATGGAAGGCAGTTAAAAGCTGCCATGAGCCAGTGGCACAAGCTCGATCACGCTTTGGCTTCCAATCCAAGCAAGGTCTTCCCTCTTCCAACACCCCACGGTGCCAACGGAATGGCCCGATAAAAGGAGAAGAAGATCATGAAGGAAGCACAATGATCAGCACTGTAACTTCTCTCTGTTTCTTTCATTTCTACCGCTGCGCACAGACATGTGGCAGAAGGCGACAAAGCTACTGCCGCCGGAGTCGGCGGGGTTTGGTTGGCAAACTGCACCGTGAATTCTGTGGCAAAAATAAAATGACGGCTTGGGGAAAGAGTAGTAGCAGGCCTGGTTACTGCGTACAGACAAGAGGAGGAATCGTGTGGAAGGGAAAGTTTTTTTTTTCTTTAATCCAAGCTATAAAAAATTATTACTGGCTATCAAAGCAATCATCGTTTTTGGAGGTCTATTCATTTGGAAAGTTTTGAGGTAATCTTTTCTTTGGCTGTGAATTCCATAGACATCTATCTCCACCTTGACTGACTTGGAAGTCTACTATGAATTGAGAGACAGAAACTCGTGAAAAACAGAGTGCATTTATGATGTAACACAGCGAAGAGAACGAGATACGTTTCTCATTCAGAAAAATACCTATTCTCGTTTAGATAAAAGAATATAAATTGTAGTAAATTCAAACTTATCTATTACAAGACATACTTCTTTACAAAATAACAACTTTTGTAATAAAATCTAACATACTTTTTAGGAAAATTAAATCTTTTTTTAGAAATTATAACTAAAAAATAGCTAATAATACAGAATTTTGACAAATAAGTTAAGAGATTATTTTCACGACTCAACTATCCTTCTCTTCTTAAAGCTCCTCAACTGAAGAAATTTTAACTCCGTAATGAGTAGATGGAATAGTTGTAAAGTCGATACATCTTTTTAGGTGGAATAGTTATGAAATGAAAAAATGTTTTTTTTTAAACTGAGTTCAATAATTATGGTTTATTTTTTTAATTATTAGTTTATGCCTTGACAGAGGGTAATTTACTGAAATGGTGGGTAACTCTGCTGTAACAAAGAAGAGGAGACCAAATGATACAATTGGATAATGAAAAGACAATTGAAAATGTGAGAGGGGGGGTCCTTGCCTAGGTTGGTCATTATTTGTAGGGTTCTCTTTCATTTTGGATCTTTGTGTTCCTGCAATTCTCTCCTTTGTCCCGTCTGTAGACTAGAGGTTGCCAACAATCAATTATAAAAACTAGTTTAGATAAGGGAGAGGGTTAGGTAGGGCAACCCCTTTCATCTATACATTCTAATCATAGATGCTTTGCCTTGGATTCCGCCAAGGATAGGTACGTGGGTGTGATCAACAACTCATTCGGCAGAGAAAGCACTCAACCACTGGACTAAGGATGATTAAGCTCCGTAATTTATCTCTTTTCAGAATGCATGGAGCATTTTAAATGAACATTAAGATAATGATTTTACCTTTTCAAGAAAGAGAAAGCACTCAAAGCCAAATAGGCATAAGTAATTTAGGTATTGCTAAACGGCCAGAATCTGGCCAGCTAGAAATTTAAAAATCTCATTAAAAAAGTTTTTATGATTGTATAGGTGATGTTTGAGATTTTTAATTCAAGAATAGGTTTGAGTTTTCAAATTTATTTTTTCTTTTAAGGCGGAGCTAATAATTAATGTACATAATTGATTTTTTAAATAATTTTAAAATAAATTATTTGATGAGCTAATTATAATGTTTCAGTTTATAAATAATTAGTAATAATTAAAATTATATTTTTTTATTTTAAAAATAAATATATTTGAGATAAGTTAAAAAAAATACAAATGATTATAATTAAATTAAATTTATAAAATAATTTAATATTAAATAAAATGATAAATTATATTAAATTAAAATTTATAAATTAATTAATTATAAATAAATTAAATTAAATATTATAATTGATCCTGTCCGAACCAGAAGTCAGCAGACGCTGGGCACGTGACGCTCCAAGGCTCGCTGATGTAGGTCTCCAACTAGTGTCGAGATGCTCCGGCTATCCTGCACAGAAGTCGAGCCGGGAAGGGGATTCCCAGCGACGACCCTCCGACGCTCAAGTCAGGTAAATCACGATGAACAAGGTGGCTCCAGAAGTCTCAGAGTACATACCCTCCTCCTCTGTCGATGAAACCTGAGGTTCTTTATATAGAGCTGTGAAAGGTTCGGGCACGTGTACCAAGGTGCATAAGTGTCCCCTGTCCTATCCTAGGTATGCGGCTGTCAGAAAGCTTACCTGTCCTTTCCTAGGTACGCGGCTGTCAGAAAGTTTACCTGACCCATATCGCTACAGTCAAAGCATGCCCTCGATGGGACAGCAGAATCCCCTGTCACAAGATTTGGAGCATGACACACACGTGAAACCTACAGGTTGTTGGAGAAAGAAATCCTCTGGCCATTTCCTTTGCTCCAAACTTGTAGTCCGAGCGGAAAGATACCTAAACATCCGACCGGACATCCGCAGTGGTTTACTTGTGCTTTGTGGAGACTAACAAACAGGGGTGCTTTATGACTGTGATCGGTCAAAAGGTCAGCTCGGTCCATGACCTTTTTAACCGAGCGTCGGAACCCCGATTTGACAGGGTGCCTACCAACTATGAGTGCAAACCGGCGGACCCTTCCGGGTACTCGATTCCATCGGCCGGCCGGCCCTCTACGGTCGTCCGTCCGGTCGGACCACATTCTCCTCGGGTGGGCGGCCGTTCCGGTGACTTCCACTTGGCGTTGACTTTGCAAGAAAAAAGGGGGGGGGCCCGCTCTTACTACCGGATCACTTGCCTTCCCTTCAAGTCTAGTCGAAGGAGGCGAATAGTCTGACTGACTGGACTGTGAGTCTAGCCGAACGGCTCATCCATGCTAATATTCTACGCCCGGTCAGCGGCGGAGATATCCTTGAATGAATCAATGATGGCTTTTGCCGGATCTCCTCGCGTTCTGCGTCAATCTTCGACATCAATGTCGATCATACCTTCAATAAATGCTACGAATGATTGACTGCCACGTGGAGCAATGCCATCAGAGGACGGAGGCGGTTGCATGGCATTTTGATGTAACCGAAGCAATTCGAAATAAACGGCTAGATGTATGCATTGATTCCCGTGACCTGGATCCGACGGTGGAGGCCGTTCCCACAAATTCCTCGTTTCCTTCTCATCTTCGCACGCCTCCGTTACCTCTACTGTTGCTCTCTGCGTTGCGGGGCTCCGGCGATCTTGTCGCTGCCTTCTGACGCTTTTCGGCGCCTTTCCTCGATTCATCTCCCCTCAGTAAGGTTTTAGATCTCTCATTTTTCCTTTCCGATATCTAATTCGCACTTCTGCTCTAGTTTTTGAAACTCCATTTCCTCGTCTTTGAAACTTCCTTTTTGATTTCTTCTGTCCCGATCATGGCCAGTTCTTCTCATCCCGAAGAACAATCCTTAGGCCCATGGTATACTACCATGCGATCTCGTTTCGAACAACGGGATTTTGATATTTTGGCTGACAATTTCGAAATCCCCGAGGATATCGAAGTTCGCCTAGCTGGTCCTGCCGCTCGGCCTCACAGACCACCGCGCGGCGGTTTCTGTGTCTTTCGCGACCAATTCACCGCCGGTCTGCGGTTCCCCGTCCATCCTTTTATAGCAGACGTCTGCAATTATTTTGGCGTGCCGCTCGGAAGTTTAGTACCAAACACCTTCCGTCTCCTCTGCGGCGTTGTCGTTTTGTTCAAGATTCACAACATTCCCCTCCGACCGGAGGTCTTCTTTTATTTCTATTATCCTAAGCAAGCCGAGCCGGGCACCTTTATGTTCCAAGCTCGGCCCGGTTTGGTCTTCTTCAATAAACTACCCACTTCCAATAAACATTGGAAGGACTATTATTTCTACCTCCGCATGCCCAGTCAGCCAAACTTTCCGACCCAGTGGCAAGTCAGTCTACCTCCCCCTCCCGAACTGAAGAAATTCAAGACCCGACCGGAATATCTTCACGCCGCAAATGTACTAGCCGGTCTACGACTTGACATCAACAAGCTTCTTCACGAGGGAGTGATGTACATTTTTGGGCTGAGTCCTATACGGACCCCACTTCCGACCGGCTTCGGTAAGAACTTTGCTTTGGCACTTGCTTTAATTGCTAACTGATTTCTTTTTCTCTTCATGCAGCTGACATCGTCATGGACTCGGTGATGGCCGGCGTTCTAAAGAGAAAGGCAGCAGCGCTGGAGGCTGTGGCGGCAAAAGAAATGAAGGCGCTGGGTATTCAGCCGGTCGGTTCTCACGAAGGAGAAAGCGGCACCCAGGCTGAATCGGCCGCTCAGGCCTCTCAACAGCATGTGGACAGCGGCGCTACCCCCTCCAGGGAACCAACGGCCCCCGAGGAAGGGTCCGTTCGGGAGGAGGATCAGCCGCTGCAAAAGAGACGCCGAGTGGAGACCCCGCTACGCTCGGCTACCTCTGCGGTCCAACCCTCTGACCGGGCCGCCTCGACTGCGAAAGGGAAAGCGCCGGTGCCTGAGACCATTTCATCTGACCGGACGCCTTCTGATTGGGACGAGCTGACTGCTCCGGTCGACACTCTCCCCCCCGCTCGCCGTTCAGTCCAACGTTCGACCATCCATTCGCGGTCACGGCCGCACAATACGGGTTACTCTTCATCTTCCGACTGAAGAGTTGCTGCCAGAAGCTGACCGGACGACCGTGCCCGAGCACACTGTTACTTTGAAAGGGCCCCTCGCCGAGATGTGGGCCGACGCTCGGGCGCGCGTAGCACTGATCCCTCTCCAGAACTTAGCCAATAGCCACATGCAAGCGGCTACGGGGGTAAGTTCTTCGTTGTTTTTTGTTTTACCTAAAATATTTCCGCTCGGCTTCTAACAACTGCGACTTCTTGTTTCAGAGGTGGGTGGAAGAGATAGCAGTTTCCAACCGTCTGGCTATGGCGGACGAGGAGATAAGGCAACTGCGGGCGGCAGGTGGTCCGAGCGGCTCCCAAGGACCTTCCTACTCCGAGTTGCAAAAAGAGCTGAAGAAAACTCAAACTCTGCTAGCTGCTGAGCAGAAGAAAACAGCTGATCAGGCCCACGCCTAGCCGAGTCCGAGCGACAGTCAAGTCGCTGACACAAAGATAACTCGCCACCCGGAAGAACACAGCCATCTCCGATCCGGAGAAGAAAACGTGGAGGCCCGGGGCCGGAGTTGAAGATAAAGGAGGCCGACGGCTCGATCGGGAGAAGGCAGCCGCTCGGCCGATGGAGAAGATTGAACGCGTCCGAATGAGGCCCGACAAGCTCCCGTGCAACCTTCAAGGAATACCAGGATGCCGAGCCGAGCCGAGTCGCCGCTCTCCGACAAAGTTACATCCGATCGCCCGAGTTCTCGGAAAAAATTTGCGAGCGGATGTACTCGCCGACCGCAATTACGGCCACTATGACCTATCTCAAGTCGAAGGGCCTTCTTCCCGAGTCCACCAATTCCGGCCGGCGATCAAGTGGAGCTCCTGAGCAACATTCCGAGGGACCTCTACGACTATATCGAGTAATTTTTGTAATTTCGCAGCTCGGCTGAACATGAACCTTTTTGTACTTAGGCCGCTCGACCTAAGGTTCTAATTTTAATGAAATGCTTTCCTTTCGTGTACTCTATCTTTTTGCACTGTTCCCTGGCTGACACTTGTACGGTCCGCTCGTCTTCTATCACATCATACCTTGGGCATTCGAGGTGCATTCTTCCAGAATGAAGTGTTTTCCCCAGCTCTCCCGTCCGGCCGAATATCAATCTGGGCTGCTGGCCAGAATCGCTCGCTATAAGCCGATCCGAACCTTTTTTACCTCGAGTCCGATCGGAAAATAGCTTCGGTCTGACAATCGGCGGGGAATACGAATGATCGCAGTGTCGACGATATTCCGTTCGGATTATTTATAGACGCCGGCTCGTCTCTCGATCTTTAACGACGGTGCTCGTCGATCTTCCGCTCGGAGGGTTTATAGACGCCGGCTCGTCTCTTGATCTTTAACGACGGTGCTCGTCGGTATTCCGCTCGGAGGGTTTATAGACGCCGGCTCGTCTCTTGATCTTTAACGACGGTGCTCGTCGGTATTCCGCTCGGAGGGTTTATAGACGCCGGCTCGTCTCTTGATCTTTAACGACGGTGCTCGTCGGTATTCCGCTCGGAGGGTATAGACGCCCGCTCGTCTCTTGATCTTTAACGACGGTGCTCGTCGGTATTCCGCCGGAGGGTTTATAGACGCCTGCTCGTTGATCTTTAACGCCGGTGCTCGTCGGTATTCCGCTCGGAGGGTTTATAGGCGCTGGCTCGTCTCTTGATCTTTAACGGTGCTCGTCGGTATTCCGCCGGAGGGTTTATAGACGGCTCGTCTCTTGATCTTTAACGACGGTGCTCGTCGATCTTCCGCTCGGAGGGTTTATAGACGCCGGCTCGTCTCTTGATCTTTAACGACGGTGCTCGTCGATCTTCCGCTCGGAGGGTTTATAGACGCCGGCTCGTCTCTTGATCTTTAACGACGGTGCTCGTCGATCTTCCGCTCGGAGTTGCTCTTCGCCTTTCCCCCAGCTTGGATAATGCCCTCCTGGCCGCACGGCTCAGGATCTACTTCATCGAGTATTTTGGCTCGGATAATATACCTCCGTCTGAAGGGCACGGGGCCTTCGATCTTCGAGCGTTTGGCTCGACCCATTTACTTCCGGCCGAACGGCACGGGTTATTTGCTTACAAATCTTAACCACATAAACCTCCCGACCGATCGGCTCGGGGGCCTTCGCGCTACGATGATAATGCCTTATATTCGCTCCTTTGACTTTTCATCTCTGCATTTCAAGTATTTAGTCGGAAAATGAAATACACAGGGTGATTTATAGTGATACACCTTTCACCCCGCCCGGTAAGGCTGGAGGTGGTTCGCGCTCCACGGTCTATCTAGCTGCCGTCCGTCCTCATCCTCCAGATAATACGCGCCCGAGCGGAGCTTTTCGATGATTTTGAAAGGGCCTGCCCATGGCGCTTCAAGCTTGCCGACGTCGCCGACCGGCTTGATTTTCTTCCAGACGAGATCGCCGACTTGGAACGATCTGGGAATTACGCGCCGGTTGTAGTTTTGCTTCATCCGCTGACGGTACGCCATCAGTCGAACGGACGCCTTTGCCCTCTCCTCTTCTACCAAGTCCAGCTCCATGTTTCTTCGTTCGGTGTTGTCATCATCATAGTTCTGGATCCTGGCTGACTCAACGCCAACTTCGACCGGTATGACAGCCTCACCGCCGTATACCAAATGGAACGGTGTGACTCCCGTCCCTTCTTTTGGCGTCGTTCGGATAGCCCACAAGACGCTCGGCACCTCGTCCGCCCAACTCCCTCCCAAATGGTCGAGCCGAGTGCGCAGAATACGAAGAATTTCCCGGTTGGCGACTTCAGCTTGACCGTTGCTCTGAGGATAGGCCACGGACGTGAAATGTTGCTCAATGCCGTAGCTTTGGCACCAATCCTCCAACATCTTCCCTGTGAACTGCCGCCCGTTGTCGGACACCAATCGGCGAGGGATGCCGAACCGACAAATGATGTGCTGCCAGATAAATTTTTTAACCATTTGCTCAGTGATCTTTGCCAGCGGCTCGGCCTCCACCCACTTGGAGAAGTAATCTACCGCCACTAGTAAAAATTTCCTCTGCCCGGTCGCCGTCGGAAATGGACCCACAATATCCATTCCCCACTGATCGAACGGACATGAGATGGTTGATGCCTTCATCTCCTCTGCCGGTCGGTGGGAGAAGTTGTGATACTTCTGGCATGAAAGGCATGTAGATACTGTCCGAGCGGCATCTGCTTGTAAAGTTGGCCAAAAGTATCCGGCCAAGAGGATCTTCTTGGCTAACGAGCGTCCGCCCGGATGACCTCCACATGATCCTTGATGTACTTCCTGGAGGATGTAAGATGAGTCCTCCGAGCTTACACATTTTAGCAGAGGACGTGAGAAAGCTTTCTTGTAAAGCTGGTCTCCGATGAGTGTAAACCGACCGGCTCTTCTTCTGAGGAGCCGGGCTGCATATTCATCGGATGGTGTGGTGCCCGAACGGAGGAATTCTATAATAGGTGTCCTCCAGTCACTTGGAAACGCGAGGCCTTGCATCCGGTCGACATGCGCCACCATCAGCGTTTTTTCAATTGGCTGCTGAATGGCGATCGGCGTTATTGAGCTCGCGAGTTTGGCCAACTCATCGGCCGCCTGGTTCTCCGTTCGGGGAATCTTCTGAATAAGCACCTCTCGGAAAGTAGCTTTGAGTTTCTCAAAGGCCTCAGCGTAGAGTTTAAGCCGAACACAGTTGATTTCAAAGGTGCCGGAAAGTTGCTGAGCGGCCAACTGTGAATCCGAATGGAGAGTTACCCGACCGGCCCCCACATGTCGTGCCGCCTGTAATCCGGCTATAAGGGCCTCATACTCTGCCTCATTGTTGGTGGCCTTGTAGTCCAGCCGGACGGATAGGTGCATCTTTTCTTCTTGCGGTGAGATAAGTAATATCCCAATCCCGCTTCCGAGCCGAGTGGAAGACCCATCCACATATATCTTCCACAGAGCTTCCGGCTCGGGCCTCTGCACTTCGGTCACAAAATCAGCCAAGGATTGGGCTTTAATCGCCGAGCGGGGCTGGTACTGGATGTCAAACTCGCTTAATTCTGTCGTCCACTTGATAAGCCGTCCGGACGCTTCTGGATTCAACAGGACTCTTCCGAGTGGACTGTTCGTCCGGACAATGATTGTGTGGGCCAAGAAATACGGTCGAAGGCGCCGAGCGGCTAGAACCAATGCAAAGGCCAACTTCTCGAGCCCGGTGTAGCGAGATTCAGCATCTTTCAAAATATGGCTCAGAAAATACACCGGCTGCTCTTCGCCGCTCGCCCTCACAAGTGCTGAGCCTACAGCATGTTCAGTTGACGACAAATACATATACAGTGACTCACCTCCGATCGGCTTGGCCAGTACAGGCAGGGAATTCAGATATGTTTTCAACTCTTCAAATGCTCGGTCACACTCTTCGTTCCACTGGAACTTAGTAGCTCTGCGTAGGATCTTGAAGAATGGCAGGCTCCGGTCGGCAGTTTTGGAGATGAATCTGGACAAAGCAGTTATCCGACCGGTCAACCGTTGCACTTCCCTTGTGTTTCTGGGAGGAAGCATGTCTTGCAGAGCTTTCACCTTGTTGGGATTTGCTTCGATCCCCCGCTCGGTCACTATATACCCCAAGACGCCCTCCTTTCCGAACAGGCATTTCGGGATTTAGCTTGACTCCATATTTGCAGTTGTTCGGAAGGTTTCTTCCATATCCTTGAAAAGATCGGCCGCTCGGACGGTTTGATAAGAATGTCGCCCACGTAAACTTCCAGGTTCGCCCGATCTGCTCCTTGAATACCTTGTTCATCAAGCGATAGGTGGCCCCGGCATTCTTCAATCCGAACGGCATCACATTGTAGCAATATGTGCCGACGTGATGAAGCTCACCTTTTCTTGATCTTGGCGGCGGCACTGTGATAGCCCGGTAGGCGTCGAGCATGCAATTAACTCACACCGTAGAGTCCACCGGTGATCTATCAAGGCAGAGGATAAAGATCTTTGGGACATGCTTTGTTTAAGTCCCGAAAGTCAATGCAACTCGCCACTTGCCGCCCGGCTTGGAGACCAATACCACGTTGGCTAGCCACTGGGAACGCACCTCAGCGTATGTGGCGGCCTCGAAGTTTCTCTACTTCGCCGGATTATGGCATTCGCTCGGCGCTAAAATCTCTTTTTTTCTGCAGCGTTCGGTCGGACATGCAACTCATGTTGCGCTAGGCTAGGCGAAATTCCGGGCAACTCGTGTGTCGACCAAACAAAGACATCATGATTTTGCTGGAGGCATTGGATCAGCTTCTTCTTCTGTTTTTCCTCTAGATCTGAGGCGATGAAAGTGGTGGCCTCCGATCGGGTTGGATGGATCTGAACTTCCTCCTTTTCGTCATAAATTAAAGCAGGAGGTTTCTCGGTTATGGCGTCTACCTCGATTCGGGGGACCTTCCGAGCGGAATAAGCTTCTGCTCGGATCATCTTTATATAGCAACGCCGAGCTGCTAGTTGATCTCCCCGCACTTCTCCAACTTTGTCCTCCACGGGAAATTTTATCTTCTGGTGGAAGGTTGAGACAACCGCTCGGAATTCGCCGAGCGCCGGTCGTCCCAAAATGACGTTGTAGGATGAGGGAGAGTCAACCACCACGAAGTTTGTTGTCTGGTCCTCTGAGCTCTTCTCCCGAGGTGGCCAACCGGTTTGTCCGACCTGAACTTCATTGCCCGTAAACCCGTAGAGCGGGTCGTCATTGGAAGCAGCTCGATCAATTTGCAGTTGATCGAACGCCTTCTTGAATAGTATGTTGACCGAGCTCCTGTGTCAACAAATATGCGGTGAATGGTGTAATTTGCTATTACCGCTTTAATGAGCGTCGTCATGGGGTACTTCTACTCCTTCCAAGTCTCCGGGCCCGAAAGTGATTTCGGTCCACTTGCCCGCTCTTGGCTACAACCGACCGTATGGATCTGGAGCTGCCGCTCGCCTTTCTTGCTCGGTTGGAGTCTCCTCCGGTCGGCCCACCAGCAATAACGTTGATTTCGCCCGGGAAGTATTGCTCTGTTTTCTTCCTCCCGAGTGGATGGTCGGGACCGTTCCTCGGACGTCCGGCGACTCTCTGTCTTGGGGATCTATGGTCGGACGATGGTGATGTCGCCTCTCTGCGGGTCCGGTCGGCTTCGGGTCCTTTGCCTCGTGTTGAGGGAGGAGACCGTCGTTCGGCTTTCCGGGAACAGGATTGCACAAAGGGAAGGCTCGCAATCCCTCGTGTTGTGCGTATCCGTTTGGTGGAATTTGCGAACATTGGGGTCCACCTCTTCTTTGGCTTGGGCGGGGCGGCAGCCACTTCTTGCACCTGGGAGATCGAATTGCTTCACCCTTGGTCCTCTAGGTGGTTCCTGAGCGGAGTGTTTCCGCTCGGCATGAACAAGTGCACGCTCGGTTTCCTTTTTCCAGCGGCTTGCGCTTCTTCCACGCTTATGTATTCGTTGGCCCGATGTAGCATGTGATCATAGTCTCGGGCGGCTTTCGGATGAGCGACCGAAGAAGTCCCCATCAACAAGGCCTTGTGTGAAGGCGTTCATCATCGCTTCCGATGTGGCTGTTGGGATGTCCATCGCCACTTGGTTGAATCGTTGGATGTAAGCTCGGCGATTCTTTTGGTTCTTGCTTGATGGCGAACAAGCTAACGCTTGTTTTCTGATAACGCCGACCGCTGGCGAAGTGGTGGAGGAAGGCCGTTCGGCATGAAGCTTGTCGGTATTCCGCTCGGTCGCCACTGCTGAGCCGATCCCGAGAGCGTGGTAAGGAAGACTCGGCACTTTACTCCATCAGTGTATTGGTGGAGCGTGGCGGTATTATCAAACTTACCCAAATGATCATCCGGGTCCGTTGTTCCATTATACTCGCCGATCGTAGGGGGCACGTAGTGCTTGGGCAGAGGATCTCGCAGAATGGCTTCCGAAAATTGGCGGTTGGTCCGCTCGGGAGATGAGTCCGTCCGGGGAGCTTTCCCCTTCTTGTCATCCCGCCTTGGCATTTCATCTGAGGAAGATCCTATATCTCTTCGGGCTGGCGTGGCTCCAGGGGTGCGAAATAAGGCCCGGTGGAATGCGACGGTGGCTGGAGGTGCTTCCGCTCGGCCCCCCGACGCGGACGTTGCTTGTTGCTCCGCCCGCTCGGCGGATGCTTTTTGCTTTTGCTCCACGAGTTTGGCGGCCCTTATCTCGACCAGAGCGTCGAGTTCCTCCCTTGAAAGCGTCACCGTGTGCTGTCGTCCAGCCTCGTCCATTGTCTCTGCTCGGATGCAGGAGCGTTCCCACAGACGGCGCCAATTTGATCCTGTCCGAACCAGAAGTCAGCAGACGCTGGGCACGTGACGCTCCAAGGCTCGCTGATGTAGGTCTCCAACTAGTGTCGAGATGCTCCGGCTATCCTGCACAGAAGTCGAGCCGGGAAGGGGATTCCCAGCGACGACCCTCCGACGCTCAAGTCAGGTAAATCACGATGAACAAGGTGGCTCCAGAAGTCTCAGAGTACATACCCTCCTCCTCTGTCGATGAAACCTGAGGTTCTTTATATAGAGCTGTGAAAGGTTCGGGCACGTGTACCAAGGTGCATAAGTGTCCCCTGTCCTATCCTAGGTATGCGGCTGTCAGAAAGCTTACCTGTCCTTTCCTAGGTACGCGGCTGTCAGAAAGTTTACCTGACCCATATCGCTACAGTCAAAGCATGCCCTCGATGGGACGGCAGAATCCCCTGTCACAAGATTTGGAGCATGACACACACGTGAAACCTACAGGTTGTTGGAGAAAGAAATCCTCTGGCCATTTCCTTTGCTCCAAACTTGTAGTCCGAGCGGAAAGATACCTAAACATCCGACCGGACATCCGCAGTGGTTTACTTGTGCTTTGTGGAGACTAACAAACAGGGGTGCTTTATGACTGTGATCGGTCAAAAGGTCAGCTCGGCCCATGACCTTTTTAACTGAGCGTCGGAACCCCGATTTGACAGGGTGCCTACCAACTATGAGTGCAAACCGGCCGGACCTTTCCGGGTACTCGATTCCATCGGCCGGCCGGCAGTCCAATCGGACCGGCCCTCTATGGCCGTCCGTCCGGTCGGACCACATTCTCCTCTGGGTGGGCGGCTGTTCCGGTGACTTCCACTTGGCGTTGACTTTGCAAGAAAAAAGGGGGGGGGCCCGCTCTTACTACCGGATCAATAATTAATTAAAATATCAAATGAAAACTATATAAAGATATTAAATGAAAAAATTGTATGCAGTTTTTTTTTTAAATTGTGGAGAGAATAGTAGATTTGTATTGAAATTAATGTAATGTGCATGGAGTCATGCAACTACATGTGGAGAGAATTACAAAAAAAAAGCTCACTCAAAACTTTAACGATTGGGAATGTTTCAATGAGTTTTTATAATATTGATGTGACATGTTAGAATTCTAAGAAAAGTTCATTCAAAATTTTAACGATTGAAGATGCCCTTATTCAAAACTTTAATGATTGGAAAAGTTTTTATAGTAAAAAGTGATTATCCTTAATCTAGACGTCTCTCACAGTCCATCCTCAGATTATGTAAAGAGAAATAAATTATGAGATCAACTTATAACTGATTGTCAAATAGCTAAAGGGTTGGGAGAGATTTTTTTTCCCCAAAGACATGCGCATGCTACACTTTTACTACTTTGCTAACACTCAAAGAAGTATGTCTATTGAAGAATGTATGTTGATAGTAGTGGTGTCAGACAGGCTAATCTGTGGCGGGACGAATTGACCCATAGTGAGCCAGTCATTTAGTAAAATGGGACAAGTCGACCCGTTATCTTGGTGGATTGAAAAATCTCCAACCAAACCCAATAAAAAACGGATTGCGAATTAGACGGACCAACCCACGAGACCATCAAAAATTAAAAAAGTTTTATATCTTCGACATTTTAATTCAGAAAAGTTTTATCAATTAAATATATTCAGAAACAAATATTTTAAATTTAAATGGACACAAATGAGACTCATGTCTGATAAAAAAAATACTATTTTTATTTCAAAATTATAACAAAAATAAATAATTAATTGATATAAAATTTAACTTACATGTGTTTATCAACTTGCGAGCCAATCCAAACCCGTCGCGGACTGACCCGCACAGGTCACGGTTCTAGGTGGATCGACTTGTATCTGACTTGAATGGATAAAATTCTAATTCAATCCTTTTAAATTATTTGACAGGACAGATCAATCCGATAGACCCAACCTAAATTAACGACGATAGGTAATAGTCATATTATTAATAAACTCAATGACATTCTCAATTTTATAGCAAGAGCATGGCTTTATAAGATCTACAATGTCCAAGTAGTTTTTTTAAAAGTTATGAATCAAGTCTAAAACACATTCAAGAGGCTCGAATCTTTCACAAGTTTAACATCGTTAAACTATTAAATAATTATATGATCCTGTTCACGCGCTGAGTCGATGGAAACTGGGGACGTGGCGCTCTCTGCTGTTCCCTGGTGATCTCCGCAGCGACGTAAGCCTCCAATGAACCTGCAAAAAAAGTCAGGCCGGGAAGGACTTCCCGGCGACGACCCTCCGACGCTCAAGTCAGGCGGTGGGGAGGAGAAACAGAGGCAGAATAGAGACTGTGGCTACAGTAGATGAGGAGAAAAATCATACCTCCGTCGAAGTCCGGGGGTCTTTATATAGGACCCCGGAGAGGCGCATGCACGCTTCCCAAGGCGTGCACGTTCCTCAAATCGTATCTCAGAATGGTTGTGTCAGAAAAGCATGCCTGACGCTATACCGCAATTGTCCGAGCATATCTCTGCCACGGCAGCGAAAACTTCTTCCGTACGATCCTTGGTACGGGCCGGCCGCCGACCATGTTGCTTGTCGGCGGCATGTGTCTCGAGAATGATATCATTAGCTGCCCCTTTTGTCCTCTTCTAAGCCCTTTGTCTCTAATTGGGTCTGACGGGCTGATCGCTCGGCCTCCCGGGCACTCAGGTATACACGCACCTTGGACCGGGCGAGACGACCGCTCGGTCACATACTCGGATGGGGCACCAGCTAGTTGTTTTGCAGTTCGGCCGAGCAGCTTGACTACTCGGCCTAGAGGTTCCTCTATAAGGGAGCTTGTGAGTGTCGGAAGCTCGACCCAAGGTCGAGCTGTCTTCGTGCCGGCCCGGGATCTACTCAGGCCGGTCGGCCGGGAGACTTCCTCCCGACTCAGCCGGACTTTTGACTCTCCCGTGTCGTTGACCCCTTCCTCTGTGGGCCCCCACTCCTTACCACCGGATCACGTGCCTTCCCTTCAAGTCTAGTCGAAAGAGGCGGCAAGTCCGACAGACTGGACCGTTGGCTTGGCGACACGCCTGCCGCTCAGCTACCAATGTTAGTGTCTATCCGATCGGGGATTGCGCAAGCGGGTGATGCCGATCGACGCGACACGGGCTAGCACTTGGAAAATTTTGTTTGCCAGCAGTGGTCCCGCTGCTCCGGCATTGATCAACGCTGCTATCCCTGGAATCTCCTCGGAATTCGTGCAAATCACCGCCATTAAGGCTGAACACGCGACCACGTCCGCATAATGGTGATCATTAAATGCGACCCATAAGCGAGCGCCACATGGTCGCGCAGCCGTCACCGCTCGCTCGAGATGTCAGGGCTAATGTGACCTTTGGCCTTTCGAATTCGACGGTCAGATTTGCTCCTCGGATCTTACGACCTGGATCGGAGGGCTCCGGTTGATCGAGCCCAACGTTTATAAGGACGTCTATTCTTTCCCAGCCGCTTCGCGTTATCGAGTGTGTGCATCCGAAGACTTCCACTCCATCTCGTTCAGTGTTCTGGCGAACTCGTTTCTCTGCGTTCCGGCGATCCCTCGCCTTCTCCTTCGGTCATATTTTCTGTATGGCCCCTTCGTCTTTCTCCTTTCAGTTCTTTTACGTTTTTCTTTGCACTCTCGCCGTATTCGTGCCCCTTTGAACACTGTTCTGGCTATTCTTCTCGTCAACCTTTGCCTTCTTTTGTTTCGGTTCTTGTCCTGGTAATGACCAGTTCTTCTCGCCAGTTCGACCTCGCCCCCGGCCTCTGGTATACCACCACGGAGAGCCGATTTGACGAGAGGGATGCGCTGAGCCTCACCCGAACCTTCGAACTTCCTTCTGACCATGAATTAATACTAGTCACCCCCTCCGATCGGCCACACGACCCTCCGATCGACACTGTTTACTTTTTCCGAGACCAGTTTGTGGCCGGTCTACGTTTTCCTGTTCATCCGTTCATCCTTGAGGTGTGCAACTACTTCCGCCTCCCGCTCGGCCAACTCGTCCCGAACTCCTTTAGGTTGCTGTGCAGGGTAGTTGTCCTCTTTAGACTGCACGACATCCGCTTAGTCCCCAAGACTTTCCACTATTTCTACTATCCCAAACAGTCCAAGTGGGGCACCTTTCTCTTCCAGTCACGGATCGGTCTTGTTTTCTTCGACAAGATGTCGACCTCAAACAAACATTGGAAAGAGAACTACTTCTACCTTCGTTTTCCCGAGCGGCCATCTTTCCAAACTAAATGGCAGACCACTGTGCCGAACCCGCCGGACCTTGGTAAATACAAGAGTCAACCAGATTATCTTCACGCAGCCAATCTGCTGGCCGGGCAGAGATTCAACATCCACAGGCTGCTTTGCGAGGGTGTGCTGTACATATTCAGATTGAGCCCGATCCAAACCAAGCTTTCGAGCAGCATGGGTAAGTGTTTTTCTCGCCCCCTTCCTTTTGGTCTAACTGATTTATTCTTCTTTTATACAGCCGACATCATGTGGCGTGCCAAGGCTACTGATCGGATGAGGTTGAAAGCTGCCGAGGTAGAGGCGACAGCAGCTAAGGAGATGGTCGATCTGAGCATCGAACCGGTCGGCTCACACGAGGGTGAAAGCGAAGAAGCTCCACTGGCAGTTGGAGAGTTGGTCATTCGGCTCCCTACAACCGAAACGGTCGGTGATGCTATATCGTCTGCCGGACATCCGGCGTCGGAAGACGCGGGGCACTCGGCCGAGGACTCCCCCCTGGTGATACGCAAAAGACACCGGACGGACCTTCACACCCACTCAGCTACATCTGTGGAACCGGTGATAGAGCAGGTCAGCGCCCCCTCTGCAGTAATCACCCCGGCCCCGCCTCAGTCGAAGTCATCTCTTCGGACCGAACTCCCTCCCAGCTTGATCTGCCAGTAGCTTCCCTTGAAGCGCAGCCCGTCAGTTCCCCGCCCCGGGCTCATCTCCGGCTTCGGCGGTCCGGTATAATTTCCGCTCCGCTCGACGAGTCGTCCAGCCGTGCAGCCTCAGCGCAGTCGGATCCGAGCGGCCGTCGAGTGGTTAAGGCCATCCTCCATCTCCCCACAGAAGAATTTCTTCTGGCGGTTGATCGGCCAGTTGCCCCGGAGTATCAAATCACTATTCACGGATCGCTCGTCAAAATATGGGAGGATGCGAGGGCCCGCGTTGCCTTGATGACTCCCGGTCAGCTTGATGACAGCCACTTGTAGCAAGCTACCGGGGTATGCTCCTCAACCTACTACATGGCTATTTAAATTGGTTCTTGATATTATTTCGTTTTGAGCGCAGAACTGGATGGAGAACATCGCGGTCAGCAACCGTTTGGCTGCGCTGGAGGAAGAGTTGAAAAAACTCCAGATTTCTGGAGGGGTGCCTGCTCAGGGGCCTTCGTACGCCACGCTTCGTTCCGAACTGAACAAGACAGAGAAACTGCTTGCGGCCGAGCGGCACAAGTCTTCTGGTATGGAAACCAGGGGTAGCTGGGCTTGAAGCCCAGGTTAAATCTCACAACTAAGAGATCAAGCTGGCGACCAACAGAAAGAATAGGGCCGTCTCTGATTTAGAAGCAAAGAATGTGCAGGCCCGAGCGCTGGAGCAGCGCATCCAAGAATTGGCCGACCTGCTATCCACCGAGCGAGAAAGCCAATCAGCTGCTGAAGCTAAACTTCAAGGAGATAAGAAGGATCTCCAAGACACTCTCGAAGTTTCCCGAGCCACACTAAAGGAATATCAAGACGGTGAATCAGGCCGCTTCGCGGTGATGAAGCAGAACAATTTCCGCTCGAACGAATTTGGCGAGAAGTTTAGCGATCGACTAGTCTTGGCCTTTGAGGAAGCCATCCGGGCTACAACCGTTTATCTGAAGGCTAAGGGCCATCTCCCCGAGACGACATCTATCCTCCCCAAAGACATGGCTGGACTGCTAGAAACCATCCCCAAACCCATCTTTGATATCCTGGAGTGAGAAGCGTCTTTAGCTTGTCTTTGTCTTTATATTTTGAAGTTTCATCTGTATGCTCACCGTTCCGCGAGTTAATATTATCCGTTGTTATCTAACTTTTGGCCCACTAGTCTCTATATTTTTATGCGACGAGTCAATATAAAATTCCGATTCTGTTGATGTTACTTCTTCGAGCGCATTCTTTCCGAGCGGCATTTGGCAGTCTTCGGGCCGAGGGGTTTATAGTCGCCGGTCCGACTCTGGGATTTAACGTCGCCGCTAGACGATCTTCGGGCGGGGTTATAGTCGTCGGCCCGACTCTAGGATTTAACGTCGCCGCTCGACGATCTTCGGGCCAGGGGGTTTATAGTCGTCGGTTCGACTCCGGAATTTAACGTCGCCGCTCGACGATCTTCGGACCGGGGTTTTTATAGTCGCCGGTCCGACACTGGGATTTAACGTCGCCGCTCGACGGTCTTCGGGCCGGGGGGTTTATAGTTGCCGGTCCGACTCTGGGATTTAACGTTGCCGCTCGGCGGTCTTCGGGCCGGGGGGTTTATAGTCGCCGGTTCGACTCTGGGATTTAATGTCCCTACTCGATGGTCTTCGGGCCGGGGGGTTTATAGTCGCCTGTTCGACTCTGGGATTTAATGTCGCCGCTCGACAGTCTTCGGGCCGGGGGGTTTATAGTCGCCGGTCTGACTCTGGGATTTAACGTCGCCGCTCGACGATCTTCAAGCCGGGGGGTTTATAGTCGCCGGTCCGACTATGGGATTTAATGTCGCCGCTCGACAGTCGATGGTCTTCGGGCCGGGGGGTTTATAGTCGCCGGTCCGACTCTGGGATTTAACGTCGCTGCTCAACGGTCTTCGGACCGGGGGGTTTATAGTCGCCGGTCTGTGGTCTTCATTCGACATAAATTGTTCCTTTAATTTTACTCCTGCGGTCAAAAGATACAGCAGGATTGAACATTATGAGTTACAATGACACACCTTTCACCCAGCTCGGTACGGCTGGGGATGATTTGCGCTCCATGGTCGCTCTAGCTTCCGTCCATCTTCATCCTCGAGGTAATAGACGTCCGAATGGAGCTTTTCTACAATCTTGAACGGCCCAGCCCAGCCCAAGGAGCTCCCAGCTTGGTCACGTCGCCGACCGGCTTGACTTTCTTCCAGACGAGATCGCCGACCTGAAAAGATCTGGGAATTACCCGTCTGTTGTAGCTTTGCTTCATCCTCTGCCGGTACGCCATCAACCGAACGACGGCCTTGGCTCGTGTCTCGTCCACCAAGTCCAGCTCCAAATGCCTCCGCTCAGCATTGTTCTCGTCATAGATTTTGATCCGGTCGGATTCTTCTCCGACTTCTACCGGGACGATGGCTTCTCCACCGTACACCAGGTGAAAGGGGGTCGCTCTTGTTCCCTCCTTGGGCGTCGTTCGGAGCGCCCATAATACCCCGGGCAGTTCGTCTACCCAACTGCCACCTTCATGGTCGAGCCGAGCCCAGAGAACTCGTAAGATCTCCAGATTGGTGACTTCGGCTTGCCCGTTACTTTGGGGATATGCTACAGAGGTGAAGGCTTGCTGAATGTCGTACCCCTCGCACCATTCCTTGAGCTGCTGACCCGAGAATTGCCTCCCATTATCGAAGATGAGTCGTCGCGAGATGCCGAACTGACAAATGATATGCTGCCATATAAATTTCTTGACCATTTCCTCGGTTATTTTAGCTAGTGGCTCGGCTTCAATCCACTTGGAAAAATAGTCCACCGCTACTAGCAAGAACTTTCGCTGTCCGGTCCCCATTGGAAATGGTCCCACAATGTCCATGCCTCATTGATCGAACGAGCAGGACACCATGGAAGTTTTTAATTCTTCCGCGGGACGATGTGAGAAACTGTGGTACCGTTGGCAGGATAAGCATGTGGCGACTGTCCGGGCGGCGTCCTCCTGTAAAGTCGGCTAAAAATAGTCGACCAAAAGAATCTTCCTTGCCAACGAGCGACCGCTCGGATGCCCGCCACATAAGCATTGATGTACTTCTTGCAAAATGTAGTCTACATCCTCCGGGCCGACGCATTTAAGCAGAGGTCTAGAGAACACTTTTTTGTAAAGCTGGTCACCAATGAGGACGAACCGACCAGCTCTTCTTCTGAGCAGATGTGCCTCCGACCGATCGGACGGCGTTGCTCTTGACTTCAGAAACTCTATTATAGTCGTTCGCCAGTCATTTGGAAATGTGAGTCCCTCCATCCGATCGATGTGGGCGACCAGGGACACTTGCTCGACTGGCTGCTAAATGACGATTGGTGATATCGAACTGGCCAGCTTAGCCAGTTCATTTGCAGCTTGATTGGCCGCGCGGGGGATCTTCTGTATCACCACCTCTTGGAAACCGACCCTTAGTTTGACGAAGGCTTCCGTATAAAGCTTGAGCCTGACGTTGCTTATCTCAAATGCTCCTGAAAGTTGCTGAGCGGCCAACTGTGAGTCTGAATGAATTAAAACATTGCTAGCTCCCACATGCCAAGCAGCCTGCAAACCTGCTATAAGCGCCTCATACTCCGCTTCATTGTTAGTTGCTTTATAGTCCAACCGTACGGATAGGTGCATTCGTTCTCCGTGGGGGGAAACTAGCAGCACGCCTACTCCACTTCCCTGCCGAGTGGACGATCCATCTACGTACACCTTCCAGGTGGCTTCGGGCTCGAGATTTTGTACCTCAGTTATGAAGTCTGCCAACGACTGTGCCTTGATTACTGTCCGGGGTTGATACTGTATGTCGAACTCACTAAGCTCTGTGGTCCATTTGATTAGTCGCCCGGACGCCTCGGGGTTCAGTAGAACTCGGCCTAAGGGGCTATTCATCATGACAATGATCGTATGCCCCAGGAAATAGGGTCGGAGCCTTCGAGCGGCTAGAACAAGTACGAAGGCAAGCTTCTCAAGACCAGTGTAGCGAGACTTAGCATCCTTTAGAATGTGACTAAGGAAATACATTGACTGTTCTTCGCCATTCTGCCGGACTAGCGCTGAACCGACCGCGTGCTCGGTTGAAGACAAATAAATGCGGAGAGGCTCGCCGACAGATGACTTAGCTAATACAGGTAATGAGTTTAGGTAGGCTTTCAGTTCTTCGAACGCTCGGTTATACTCCTCATCCCATTGGAATTTGGTTGTCCGGCGCAGGATCTTGAAGAAGGGCATGATCCGATCGGCCGTCCGGGAGATGAACCAGGATAGCGCTGTAATGCGACCCGTAAGGCGTTGGACTTCCTTCAAGTTTCTGGGCGGCGACATATCCTGTAGTGCTTTGACCATGCTAGGGTTGGCCTCAATGCCTCGTTCGGTGACTATGTAGCCTAGGAAACGATCACTTTTTTGCTCCGAACAGACACTTCTGCGGGTTCAACTTGATCCCGTACGCCCGTAATGCCTAGAAAGTTTCTTCTATATCTGCACAGAGGTCAGCCGCTCGGAATGATTAAATGAGTATATCATCAACATATACCTCTAGGTTTCGCCCGATCTGCTTCCGGAACACCTTGTTCATGAGTCGTTGGTACGTAGCCCCTGCATTCTTCAGTCCGAAAGGCATAACGTTGTAGCAGTAAGTGTCATCCGCTGTGATGAAACTGACCTTCTCTTGATCTTCCCGGCCGAGCGGCACCTGGTGATAACCCCGATATGCATTCAGCATGCATATCAGTTCGCACTCAGCGGTCGAATCCACCATTTGATCAATCCGGGGCAGTGGGTAAAAATCCTTCGGACATGCCTTGTTCAGGTCGCGGAAGTCGATGCAGACTCTCCATTTGTTGTCGGGCTTGGAGACTAGCACTACATTTGTGAGCCAGCTTGGGAACTGTACTTCGCGTATGTGGCCGGCCTCCAGAAGCTTCTCGACTTCCGCCCGTATTATGACATTCTGCTCGGTACTATAGTCCCGCTTCCTCTGTTTGACGGGACTAGCGTCCGACCGGACATGTAGCTCGTGCTGCGCGACGCTTGGTGAGATTCCTGGCAGCTCGTGCATCGACCACGCGAAGACATCACGGTTTTGTTGGAGACATCTGGTCAGCTCCTCCTTCTGGCTTGCCTCTAGGTCGGAGGCTATGAACGTCGTGACCTCCGATCGAGCCGGATGAATCTGTACCTCCTCCTTTTCTTCATAAACAAAAGTAGGCGGTTTTTCGGTTATAGTGTTTACCTCGATACGGGGGGCCTTCCGAGCGGACCTCAACTCTGCTCGCACCATCTCCACATAGCAACGCCGTGCTGCCAACTGATCGCCTCTAACTTCTCCCACTTGGTCTTCCACGAGGAATTTGATCTTCTGATGGAAAATTGAGACGACCGCCCGGAACTCGTTGAGAGCCGGTCGTTCCAAAATGACGTTGTATGCTGAGGGAGCGTCCACAACGATGAAGTTAGCAGTCCGCGTCCTTCTGAGTGATTCTTCTCCGAGCGAAATGGCCAACTTAATCTGACCGACTGGTGTAACCTCGTTACCCGTGAATCCAAACAAGGGTGTGGTCATCGGTAGTAGCTCCGCCTTGTCGATCTGGAGCTGGTCGAACGCTTTCTTGAAGACGATGTTGACCGAACTCCCTGTGTTAATAAAGATGCGATGAATAATGTAGTTTGCTATTACCGCTCGGATGATGAGGGCGTCATCGTGCGACACTTCGACTCCCTCGAGATCGCTAGGACCAAAGCTGATCGCCGACACGCTCGCCTTCTCTTGGCTGCATCCCACAGCATGTATTTCCAGTTGTCGGGCGTACGACTTGCGGGCTCGGTTGGAGTCCCCACTTGTGGGCCCCCCGCGATGATATTGATTTTCCCCCGAGTGGAATTACTTCTATTTTCTTCCTCCTGAGCAGACGGTCTGACTTGCTTATGGGAGACCCGAGGGTTGGCCCTTGGCTGGAGTTGTTGCTGCTGATGGTGGTGCCGCTCGGGTGAACGCCTAACTATTCGCCGCTCGGCGTGCTGATGATGAGCTCGCCTGTCAAGTGAAGGTGACCGGCGGTGATAGATCCTCAGCTCAGGTTGGCTGGCCGGGGGGAGACTCCGGCAGTCCCGAGTGTTATGGGTGGCTGATTGATGGATTTTGCAAAACATGGGCGTCCATACCTTGCCTTTTTGTCGAGGCCGCTCGGTCGCAATGTGCTGAACGGCGGGCGCCCTGGAATCTTGAGGTGGCCTCATCCCCTCGGCACGTGGGTCATTTTGGCGGTTGCTGGTTGATGTGTGTTCTCCGTTCGGTTTGGGCTAGGGGCTCGCCCGACGCTTCCTTCTTTCGGGCCGCCTGCGCTTCCTCCACATTAATATACTCACTTGCCTTTTTCAGCATGTGGTCGTAGTCGCGAGGCGGCTTCTTGATGAGTGAGCGAAAAAAGTCCCCGTCGACTAAGCCTTGTGTAAAAGCATGCATCATTGTTTCAGACGAGACCGAGGGAATGTCCATAGCTGCTTGGTTGAAGCGCTGGATGTAGGCTCGGAGAGTTTTTCTTGGCCCTTGCTTCATGGAAAAGAGGCTGACACTAGTCTTCTGATAGCGTCGGCTGTTGGCAAAGTGATGGAGGAATGCCGTTCGGAAATCTCTGAAGCTCTTAATTGATCCGTCTGGCAACCTCCAGAACCAACGTTGAGACAAACCAGACAATGTAGTAAGGAAGACTCTGCATTTGACTCCGTCGGTGTATTGATGAAGAGTGGCAGCATTATCGAACTTACCGAGATAGTCGTCCGGATCGGTTACACCACTATACTCCCCGATCGATATTGGAGCGTAATGCTTGGGGAGAGGGTCTTGTAAGATCATCTCAGAGAATTGGCGATTGACCCGCTCGGGGGATGACTCTGCGCGCGATGCTTTCCCCTTTCTAGCGTCCCGCACGGGTGCTTCATCGGACGATCCCTGGTTGGCTAGGGCCAACTCCGACGGAGTCTGGAACAGTGCCCGATGGAATGGAATAGGTGCGGCCGACGCGTCTCCTGGTGTGCCGGTCTGCCCCTTGTTCTGAGCCCAAGTAGAATATTGTTCCGGTCGGTCCTCCATTGATGCTCGGCCTCCAGAAACCGAGGCGGCCTGTTGCGCTATCCTCTCGACTTGGGCCTTCTGCTGTTGCTCCACCATTTTTGCAGCTCGTGCCTGGATGAGTGCCTCGAGCTCCTCGGGAGAGAGCGTTACCATGAGTTGGCGTCCAGTTTCTTCCATCTTCTCGGCTCGGATTCAGGTGCGTTCCCACAGACGGCGCCAATTTGATCCTGTCCGCTCGCTGAGTCGATGGAAACTGGGGACGTGGCACCCTCTGCTGTTCCCGGGTGATCTCCGCAGTGATGTAAGCCTCCAATGAACCTACAAAAAAAGCCGGGCTGGGAAGGAGTTCTCGGCGACGACCCTCTGACGCTCAAGTCAGGTGATGGCGAGGAGAAACAGAGGCAGAATAGAGACTGTGGCTACAGTAGATGAGGAAAAAAATCATACCTCCGTCGAAGTCTGGGGGTCTTTATATAGGACCCCGGAGAGGCGCGTGCACGCTTCCCAAGACATGCACGTTCCTCAAAGCGTACCTTAGAATGGTTGTGTCAGAAAAGTATGTCTGACGTCATACCGCAATTGTCCGAACATATCTCTGCCACGGCAGCAGAAACTTCTTCCGTACGATCCTTGGTACGGCCCGACCGCCGACCATGTTGCTTGTCGGCGGCAGGTGTCTCGAGAATGATATCACTAGCTGCCCCTTTTGTCCTCTTTTAAGCCCTTTGTCTCTAATTGGGCCGGACGGACTGATCGCTCGGCCTCCCGGGCGCTCGGGTATACACGCACCTTGGACCGGGTGAGACGATCGCTCGATCACATACTCGGATGGGGCACCAGCTAATTGTTCTGTAGTTTGGCCGAACAGCTTGACTACTCGGCCTAGAGGTTCCTCTATAAGGGAGCTTGTGAGCGTCGGAAGCTCGACCCAAGGTCGAGCTGTCTTCGTGCCGGCCCGGGATCTACTCAAGCCGGTCGGCCGGGAGACTTCCTCCCCACTCAGCCGGACTTTTGACTCTTCCGTGTCGTTGACCCCTTCCTCTATTGACCCCCACTCCTTACCACCGGATCATTATATATTGAAATATTTTTTGAAAAATATATGTTTTTTTTTTTTTTTTGCATAATTCAAGCTCCTCTTCTCCACTGTGATTGAGGAAGGAGTTGCATACTTAGTTTTTAATTAGTGGTAGGCAACATGTACAATCACAGGAACGTTAGTTTGTGTATATCTTCTCACAGTTGTACCTGTTATGGGTGATGAAAGGGCAAGTTGCAACTGAATTAGGCGACATTTCCTTCTAGACAACAGAACCTTTGTTAGGGTTGATCTCATGGCAAATAAGCTAGTGATGAAGCATATGTTTGTGATTAACCACTGAATGAATCGACTTGTTGCTTAAACAACAGATTGCTGAGAACAGCATTGCCTCCCATGAAGAAATGCCGAAATAAGAGCGGTGCCAATGCTATCTCTGTGAAAATTGAGCTATCACCAGTAGTCATTGCAAGAGCAAAGTCCTTCCTCAAAATGGTGGAATCGACTACGATCCCTCACAATTATTCTCCGTCCATATACCTTTGCGATAAGCTTTATTGAGGAATGGCAATCCCCACAAATGCGTAAGTTCTTCACCACATGCAGTGTGGTGCCGGGGTTGGTGCTGATCAAGCCAAAAGCAATTGCTATCTTCTCGCTGTGGTAGAGAAGTGTGCTCTCCTTCTCCTCTTTCACAATATTTAGCGTGACTTGTGTTGTATCTGGTACGTATCCAGCCTCATGTAGTTTGTCAGCCATCTCGGCTAGCATCAAATGGATCTTTCGGCTCTGTGGATGGGTATTGTCTTCTACAACAAACTCATGAATTCTCCCATTTACTGTAATCCAACTGCAACCTGGATCTTTCTTTATGTCCAGTTCCTTCATCATCAGTCTCACCTGGGAAACAGTACCCCAGTCCCCTAAGGAAGCGTAGAAGTTGGATAAAAGAACCATTGAATCACCATCTGAGGAGAAATGCTCCATAAGGCGCTTGGCAGCTCGCATTCCGATCTCAACATTGCCATGCATTTTGCAAGATGATAGCAGCGCTTTATAAATAACATCATCTGGATTCACAGACATGCTAAGCACAAGCTCCTCAGCCTCTTCCAGAAGCCCCGCACGACCGAGCAAATCAACCATACAACCATAGTGCTCGAGTTTGGGTCTTAGACCATGCACATTTACCATTCTTCTGAAGTATGACTTGCCTTCTTCCACCAGGCCTGCATGACTACAGGCATTCAAAACTCCAACAAAAACAATGTCAGTTGGTATTACTCCAGCTTTTTCCATCCTCTGAAAACAATCTTGTGCCTCTGCTGCCCTACCATGCATTGCTAGCCCTGAAATCATAGCACTCCATGTAATAGGATTGTGCTTCGGTAGCTGTTCGAATACCTGAATCGCTTTGTTAATGTTTCCGCACTTGGAGTACATGTCGACGAGGGCAGACCCGAGCACATCATCTATTTCTATGACGTTCTTCTCGGCATATGCATGGACCCATTCACCCAATTCAAGGGCACACATATGCGAAATTGCAGGGAGAACACTAACAAGAGTGACAAAATTATGCTCCATGCCTTCCATTTGCATCTTCCTGAAAAGAGCGATGGCTTCTTTAAACAAACCAATCTGTGCACACTTGGATATCATTCCGTTCCAAGAAATGGCACTTTTGTTTGGCATTCTGTCAAACAATTGCCGTGCTTGTTCAACCATGCCAAGCCTGAAAAATCCATCGATCAGAGTGTTATGCAAGACGACACTGGCATCGGCGTCAGGCAACAACGAGCTGTCAACTAACTTGCAGGCATCTTGCATGAACCCACAAGACGAGTACATCCTTACCAAATTGGTAAGAATAAAAGCGTCATCGCTCCAACCGAGCTTCACGACTTGGCCATGGATCTGCGTTCCTGCTTCAGCTGCCTGAATGCAAGCGCAAGCCTTCAACACTGACGGGAAGGTATACTGGTTGGGCTGTGTGGTGGTGCTGGAGAGGAGCATCTGCGCGAAGAGGGCGAGGGCGTGGGAGGGTGCCTCTTCGCTCTCAGCGTAAGCTCGAATGAGGGTGTTCCAGGAGAAGCAATTGGGCTCGGGCATTTGGTCGAACACCGAGCGACCGTAGCGGAGGTCGCGGCGCTGGGAGAGGACGGAGGACCGGAGGATTTCAGCAGCGACGAGGGGATCGCGGAAGAGGCCTGTCTTGATGGCGAGGGCGTGGAGTTGACGGACGCCATGGAGGGAGCTGGAGAGCTTGAGGAGGGAGATAAGGGAGGAGGGAGAATGAGAGATGGGAGGAGAAGGGAAGGAGAGGAGGGGAGGGGAGTGGCCGGAATGGGTCTGCATGGTTGCCCGTAGTCAACAAAGAGACATGGAATAAGCTTGACAAATAAATAAATAAATAATTTTAGAAGGATTCAGAACTCACGGAAGACCGCCCGCAGTGTTAAAACCAGCTTACTTCGACTGTATCTCATCCAAAGCCGGTCTGTGATTTCTTCACTCTGTTTTCTTCCCTTTCTCCGGATAATTTTCTACCGTAAACTTTTTTCCCTTCCTCATCCGCACTTTGCAACTGTAACTTTGCAACTGTAAGGGCACCCATCCTTCCATACCGTAGTTAATATCAAACTATGCAAAGTTAAGGCTGAGAAGTGAACGATTGTGTTTTCAACAGACGAGTTCAGTGGGATTCAGTAAAGCACTTAATTGCATGGACAGAAAGTATCAGTGGAATTTTAACAACTCTTGCATGAGATGAAAGGAGTTATAACTGCCCCGGGAATAACTGAGTTGGTCATTATGATAGATTTATAGAAATGGATAAAGTCAATTTCCAATAAAGCTGGCATAAAAAACCTTCCATGTGATGACTTGTTTGATTTTTTGATTTACTTTTCTTAGATTACTATGAGATTGACCGTGTGGGGCGTCCAAAATTAACATATGATGTTTTGCAGAAAAAAACAAGGAGTTATAACTTCCACAGAGAGCAAATCAAGGCCAGAAAGAGCAGGAAGACATACTCGGTTGTGAATTGGGCATGACATTCCAGTGAACGCTATTCCCTTTCCAATCAGTTATTGATCCCCCAGCACCTTCTATTACACTAATGAGAGGACGTCGTTGGGCTGAGAATTGAGACAATAAATGAGCAGAAAACACTGGATATTTCTCACGATGGTAGTTTGTATTACATTCATTATTTAACAGTCTTTTACATGAGAAATATTGGAGGATGGATGGCATTCATGCCATTTGAAGTATGTCTTAGCAAAAGTTTATAAACTAAATCACTGCTAGTTAAGAAACCTTCAATTTCAATTTTATCTATTTATACGACCAAAGTTCATGTAGTTCAAAAGCAGACAAGGTAAGAATTAGGTGAAGGTTTCACGGATTAGCAAATGCACTTTGATTAAATGATCTGGGTAAAAAGAAGGGTTATGAACGGTGACTTGTTCACACATTGACAGGGGCTGGTGTGTTGCACTTGCGTCTGTGCAAACTTGTATCAGTAAATTCCATTAAACTTAGGCATAAAATAACTAGTTTAATTGAGAACAGAAGTAATCACCTTAAGCCCAGATTCTATAACAAGATCGACAAATCCAGAAGCTAGAAGAGCATAAGCATAGCAATCACATCCATATAGTGGAACTTTTACCTGGCATTACATAAAGCCAAAATCAAAGAGTAAGTGTTCATCAAATGTATCTATCTCATTGTTTGACAGAAATCCAGACAATAGTTTGGCAATTGCTCATCTAATGAACAATCAAGAGTATTATAAAGAATGACTATCTGACCTTATCTCTTACATGCCAAATTGCTTTTTCTGCATCTCCACTAAAGAGATGAGGGCTTGTTGTGCACCTGTAAGAAGAAACGTTCTAGTTTATACAAGGTATTATCCCTCATTGCGCCAAGGCTTTTGTTACATAGTGTTTCAATATCTAGTTAGATGTAAAATTAGTATTTCTCAAGTTTTATTCTGCATACAAGTTTGGGATAGTTTGCTGCATGCATGCATCGAAACAGCCTGTTCATTCATTGTTGTTCTTCTCCCACCAACCCCAACCCATCTTTCTCTTAAAATTGGTTGATCAATAATGCCAAGAATCTGGAATAGTAGAAGAAAACTTATGTGGAAGGTTACTAACTCATAATTGCAATAAATCAGACTACATGGAGAATAGTCGTGGAATAATTTTATCAGTGACATTTTAAACCACAATAATAGAATGGTTGTGGAATAATTTTGCAAGAGAACATAACATACAACATTATACATAATTCTAATTCTTATAAGGGAAAAAGAAAAAGAATTTCTCACAAAGATGTTCAAACAAGGACAGAAAAGAGTAGCTCAGGTCAGTCTAGGGATAAAGGAAAAGAAAAACTATTAACAATTATGGGATATTTTTGTAAGAGAACAGTGAAATACAACATAAACATAACCAATGTTTAAAATTTGGACCCGTATCGAGGTTTTGGTCTTGGACCGGAACGATACGAATTCAGTACCGTATCGTGTTGTGCCGATATAGTTTCGGTATTTTTAAAATATAAAATATATTAATTAAAAACTAAAATATTTAACATAAATATTTAAAAAATAAACAAGATAAAAAATAATCTTCTAAAAAAGGGAAAGATATGAAAATAGATAAATAAATAAATAAAAAATTTATTATAAATTTTAAATTAAAATAAATGAAATATAAAATTAATTAGATAATTTTATTAGGGTTTAATAAAGTCTCTTTAGATTATCTCTATCATAGCTAAGAGTTAATTAAAATAATTAACCTAAGTTTAATTAAAAAAAAATCTGAAATCCGACACCACTCGCGAGCCCGCACAACTTCGGTGCTGTCGTGGGGTTGCGCGACCAGCCATGGCTACGGGGATTGCGTCTCCTTCGGCGGCCACGTTGCCTCCGCGACGGTAACGGAAGGGTTATGCGACCCCTCCGCTACTGTTGCAGGGTTGAGCGACCCTTCCGCTGTGACCACGGGGTCGCGCAACACATCACACTTGTCGTGGGTCTGGTGCCAGGGTCGTGCCAGTGCCGATCACCGAGCGGAACAAGACGTTTCGTCTGTTTCGACACAGTACTTTAAACCATGAACATAACCTTATTTCTTATAATGAGCTAAGGAAAAACAAACTGCTTACCAAGATGTACAAACACAGGAATGTAATGTTCAGTCTATGAATAAAGGAAAGCAACACAATTATTCCTGCCTAATAGTCTGATAGGTGTTAATCTGACTCCAATATAAATTGTTTAGGACTTAAGTCTAAATCGAATAAGGCTTGATTGTAAATATACCAGCCTTAGAGGTAAAATAACAACAATAATAATCTATTTTAATTTTTCCCATTCAACAAGGCATGAGAATTGGAATTAATGTCTTGGTCTCAGTCATTGTTACATCACTAAGCAGATCATTGATTCTTCCTACTCATGGCACCTCACAGCCGTGCTTCTCGACCACATCTAATTTTCTCAGATTTCTCCCTGTTTGGGATTCATGCATTTGCATCTTTGCTTCTCTGCTGTGTGTTTATTTCTGCTGATTTCAAATTTCTTGCTTTATTTTTCAGCGAGCTTCTGTTTTCACATGGTTTCAATAAATCGGCACATTCCTTCAGCCCATTTCTCTTAGATTTCTTCTTCACATTTCTTTCTAGCAGGGGCGACCCAGCATTTCTTCCACTTCCTGGAGACACTGGATTTTTGAGATGCGTCAATCTGCTGCTGCTGATCCAACTCACACTTCCTAATGCATATGTTTCCAGATCTTCAGTACATAAGCATATTAGAATTGCTCTTCTGCTCTCCTGTGTCTTCCAAATTTGTTTCTCAGACATGTTTCTGTTTCTCCCAGAAAGCAAACCTTCTACTATTGAGAAGTTTCTGCAGACTCTAAATCAGTTTTTTGCAAAACTTCTTCCAGCAAGCAGTAGACTCCATATGTTATCGCCACCAAGTGTTTCAGGTATTGCCAAAGAGATGAATCGACTCAAACCAGATGGTTTTCTTAGAAACAGAGCTTTTACTCTTGGTATATCAACTAAGTACCAACAATTTCTTGAGTGGCAGACCATTCAAGGTGCATTAAGTCAATTTGTGTCATCATTGTTTCATGATTCGACTGCTTTCATAATATAGATTACTGGATCAAGCAACTTGGATTCAGAAGCCTCTGAGCATGCATCTGGTATCATATCCCTTTTCTCTGTCTTGCACCGCCATGTAATCCTATTCATAGTATTCTGGCAAATGGGTGACTCTCAACTATAAAGGATGTTGATCTAGTCATTCCAACCTCATGATTACTACTTTGTCATGTCTTTTATATGCCTAGATTTCATTTATTCTTTATAAGAAAACTCACCGGATACTAAATTCTCTGTTGGAAAGTGTTGAAAATAAAATCAATCAGTCAAGATATTGGAATGATCTTAGGAATATTCAAGTTGTACAAATATGTAGCTTTTAGGAAAGTTAATTAATGTAATTAGCTATTTCCTTTTTTAGTTCCTTTGTATATCTTTAAATACAGGATTTGGTATCAGGGCTACTTCTCGTGTTTTTTTTTTAAAACCCTAGCAGCCAATTTCTTTTCTTTCTTTCACCATGTCTGAAGTTCTCGATTCCTCTCCTATTGTGACTTCTAAAACCACTGAAACCAAGAATTCCCATGATAGGTCTCATCATGTTCAAATCACCACAATCTGACTCACTAAAGGTAATTTTTTGAGGTGGTCTCAATTAGTTAGGATGTACATCCGAGGAAGGGGAAAGATCGGATATCTCACTGGTGAAACCAAAGCACCTGCAAAAATAGGTTCAACCTTTGCAACGTAGGATGCAGAGAATTCCATGGTAATGGCTTGGTTGGTCAATTCTATGGAGGAAGACATTAGTGCCAACTACACTACCAAAGAACTTTGGGATAATATTTGTCAGATATATTCTAATCTTGGCAACTAGTCACAAGTTTATGAGTTATAGTTGTGTCTTGGAGAGATTCGGCAAGGGGGAGATAGTGTGACGAGATACTTCAATATCCTGAAAGGCCGGTAGCAGGACATGGATCTGTTTATTGATGATTATGAATGGAAAAGTACTGAAGATAACATTCATCATCGAAAGATGGTGGAGAGTAATAGGATTTATAAAGTTTTTGGTAAGATTGAATGTTGAATTTCGTGAAGGGGTAGAATAATTGGCAGACAACCCCTTCCATCGATTGGAGAGGTATTTTCTGAAGTACGGTGAGAGGAAAGTCGTTAGAATGTCATGCTCGGCAAAAAGGGGACTGGTGGATCCCTTGAAAGCTCGGCATTATCGGTTGCTAATGCTAACGCTGCTTGGTCAAACAATAATAAGTGAAAAACTAAAGGAAAACCTCGAGTTTGGTGTGATTAATGTAATAAACCACGCCATACTCGAGATACTCGCTGGAAACTTCATGGGAAACTAGCAAATTTGAAGGGCAGCAAATCTGGAGACAAAAACAGCTCTAGGACTCCTTTAGAAAATGAAGTCAAGGCCAGTTTCTTCACCAAAGAGCGGGTAGATCAACTCTTGAAGCTGCTTAAATCTAATCCGACATCTGATAATACTTCCACAGCCCTATCTAGCACCTTCAATTCCACACCTTGGATCATTGACTCGAGTGCATCATATCATATGAAAAATCTATCCTATTTATTTGAATCTTATTTTCCTTGCTCTGGCCATAGGAAAGTTAGAATTGCATGTGGGAGTTTTTCGCCTATTGCAGGGACAGGTTCAGTCAAAATTTTAGAAAAAATTGAACAGAATTCCATCCTTCATGTTCCTAAACTTTCTTGCAATCTTTTATCTATTAGTAAGTTATCGAAAGATTCTCATTGTCGTGTTGTATTCTTTGACTCCCACTGTGAATTTATGGACCAGAATTCTGGGATGATGATTGGCAATGCTAGGATGTTAGGAGGCCTCTACTATTTTGTTGACAACTCTTCTTGCAATAAACAAGCTGATGACTAAAGTGGTAGTTCTAATTCTACCTCTGTTTGTGAAAAAATTATGCTTTGCATCATAGACTAGGACATCCTAGTTTTTCGTATTTAAAACATTTGTTTCTAAATTTATTTAAGAAGTTGGATTGCAATTCCTTTAATTGTGATGTTTGTCATTTATCAAAAAGTCATCGAGTTTCATATAAGTCAAGGCCTTATCGTGCATCAAGACCATTTTATTTGATTCACAGTGATGTTTGGGGTCCCTCAAAAATTACTACTTCAACTAGAAAAAAATGGTTTGTCACTTTTATTGACAATCATACTCAACTTTGTTGGATTTATTTGATGAATGAAAAATTTGAAGTTGAAAAATTATTCAAAGATTTCCACACTATGGTTGAAAATCAGTTTCAAACCAAAATAAGCATTCTTCGAATTGATAATGGTATTGAATACTTTAACGAATATTTAGGGGCCTTTTTAAAAGAGAAAGGCATTGAACACCAATCCACTTGTCATGTTACTCCTCAACAAAATGGACTAGTTGAAAGAAAAAACCGACATTTACTTGAAGTTGCCCGAGCAATAATGCTTTCTATGCATGTTCCAGAGTATTTATGGGGGATGTAGTTCTAACAATAAGTTATTTAGTTAATAGGATGCCAACATGTATCTTAAATTATATAACACCTCTGCAGAGTCTGAAAATATTTTTCCTGAAAATAGAATCATTTCTAATTTGTCATTAAAGGTATTTGATTGTACTATTTTTGTCCATACCAAATCACTTGCGTTTAAAGCTTGCTCCTAGGGCTAAAAAGTGCATTTTTCTTGGCTATGCTCCTAATAAAAAAGGATACAAATGTTTGAATCTAAAGACAAAAAAAAGTTTTAGTTAGTATGGATGTCATTTTTTTTGAGAAAAAGAACCCTTCTTTAAACAAAATAATCTTCTGGGGGAGATAGAAAAGAGTGAAGATCAATTTTGGCACACATCTGTACCTATGCTGAATGTGTTTTTTCTGGAATTCAACCAAAATTTTGAAACAAACCAAGAGACACGAGTTTTATCTAATGAAAATAAAGAAAACCCTAGTTTATTGGTGTCAAGTGTAGATGATTTACAGGGGGAGAAATACTACCAAAGATTCCTAATCCTTTGCCTGAGTTTCATGTTTTTAGCAGGAAACATTTTTGTCAAAAGGGTGACGATCATACAACTATCCCTGTGCAAATTCAATCATCACTTCCGAAGTTAGGTCAATTGGACACTCAAAATTCTATAGGTAATTCTCCTGTTCCAGCAACCATGCTTTCTGTTGACAATATATACCTATTGCCATTAGGAACAGTGTTCGAACATGTAATAATCATCATATTGCCAAATATTTGTCGTATCATAAACTTTCCAACAATTATAGGGCCTTTGTCTCAAATATTACTCACTTGTTTGTGCCAAGAAACATCTCGGAAGATCTAGATCACTTGATTGGAAGTTAGCATTTCTAGAAGAAATGAATGCTCTTTGGAGAAATAACACTTGGGAGGTTGTTGACTTACAAGTTATAAAGAAAATAGTGGGCTGCAAATGGTTGTTTACCATTAAGTGCAAAGCTGATCGTAGTATAGAAAGGTACAAAGCTAGACTCGTAGCTAAGGGATTTACACAGACACATGGAATCGATTATCAAGAAACTTTTGCGCCAATTGCAAAAATAAATTCAATCCGAGTTCTTATCTCTCTAGTAGTACATTTTAATTGACCTTTACACTAATTAGATGTGAAGAATGCCTTCCTAAATGGATACTTAGAAGAGGAAGTGTTCATGGAGTTGTCATCAGGATTCAAGGAAAAATATGACGGAAATAAAGTATGTTTTTTAAAGAAATCTCTTTATGGACTTAAGCAGTCACCAAGAGTTTAGTTTGAGCGATTTAGGAAGGTTATTAAAAGTCAAGGGTATTGCCAAAGTGAAGCGGACCACACCATGATTTTCAAATGCTCTAAAAGAGGGAGGATTACCATCCTGATCGTCTATGTGGATGACACAATCTTAACTAGAGATGATCATGTTGAACTTAAAAAATTGAAAGAAGTGCTTGCCAATGAATTCGAGATCAAAGAACTAGGAGTATTGGAATACTTCCATCGTATGGAGTTCGCACGATCTAAAGAGGGTATATTTGTTACACAAAGGAAATATATTCTAGACCTTCTCAAGGAAACATGTCCAATAGGTTGCAGGGCAGCTAAGACACCCATGGAGTCTAATATTAAGCTCCAACCAGCCAAACTTGAAGAAGTTTATAGAAAAGATCTGTTGTGTCCAAAGGATATTCACATATCTCCATAATGACATTATATTGTCCACTTTGGGCCTAAGCCCTTATGACTTTATTTTTAGGCTCTACCCATATAGCCTCATGCCAATGGAGATATCTTACATCTTTTAAACTCATGATCCTTTCCATATCTTTCCAATGTGGGACTTTGATTGTATCCCTAACAATCCTCCCCTCAACCACCATTACTCTTATAGTCTGAGCCTCCCCGTTAGCATCCGGTCACTCTTGACTTGCTTTGGACCTCCCCGTGAGCATCCGATCACCTTGACCTACTCTGGGTGTCTCCCCACAATCATCCTGTCACCCTAACCTGCTCCGGGCCTCCCCGCAAACATCCGATTACCTTGATTTGCTCTAGGCTTCCTCGCGAGCATCCGATCATCCTGACATGCTTCGGACCTCTCCGTAAGCATCTGATTATTCTTGACTTACTTCCAGCCTCCCCGCAAGCATCCAATCATCCTGACCTACTCTGGACCTCCGCGCAAGTATCCGCATCCGGTCATAATATACTCCGAGTCTCCCCTCAAGCATTCGGTCACCCTGACTTGCTCCAGGCCTCTCCGCAACTTCGTTTAAGGCCACCCCATATGACATCTGGTTTAGATCATGACTCTGATACCATTTGTTGTCTCTAAAGGATATTTACATATCTCTACAATGACATGATATTGTCCACTTTGGGCCTAATCTCTCGTGATTTTATTTTTGAGCTCTAACCAAAAGGTCTCATGCCAATGGAGATATCTTACATCCTTTTAAACTGATAATCTTTTTCATATTTTTTCAATGTGGGACTTTGATTGCATCCCCAACAAGATCAGTACCAACGACTAGTTGAGAGGCTTATCCATAGTTGTCAATCGCGCATAGCACCCTGTAGTGCAAAGGGCACACGTGGCTATAGCGCATAGCGAATAGCGTAGCGAGGGTTATTTGAAAGTATAGCGCCACAAGTATATAAATATATAATATACAGTATATAGTAACATCAATTCAATAGTTCATACTTAAATAACAAATATATAAGGCATATAAAACCTCAATTCTAAAAATAAAAAAACATAATCTAAAATTCATCTTCATCTTCATCAAGATCGAGACCATCTTCTTCAGTTGGAATTGCATAACGCTCGGCATCATTCTCCTCTTCACTTTCTTCATCAAAATCGAATTCATCCTCTTCATCTACAAGATTAAGTGTAGTAGATGTTCCTATTGGCCTTTTCCTCTAGACTTAGATGTGGACGCCTTCAAACTTCCTGTAGGTGTAGATCTGGTCATCTTTGAGGCTCGCGTAGATGTAGGGGTCACTTTCGAGGCCCCTTTGGATTTTCTCAATGTATAAGGAGCTTCATTTACTCCAACAACATCTAGCCAAGTCAAATCATCACCATCATGAATAAAGTCAAGCTCTTCATCCTCCAGTCTCCCTACCAACCATTCATTTCCATCATCTGTTTTACTCAATATGATAGGATCGATGGTATCATGACTATCGTATCTACGCCTCAGAGCTCTGTTGTACGTAATGAACACCAAATCATTTAGGCGTTTTTGCTCCAATCTATTCCTTTTCTTGGAATCAAATTGTGCACGAGACATGAGAACGAATTCTTAAAATTTCACAGTAATATAAAATAAAAAGTGTAATATTATAAAGGCTTAGATATTCAAACACACTCCACTTGCGCTCACAACCAGAACAACTACAAGTGAGACTAAGTATCTTCTGGACAAGTCTTTGCAACTTTGGTGTCGAAGCTCCATACGAGTTCCACCATGCAACTAGTTAATAACAGTAGTTATATTAATTTTTCTCATTGAATTTATTTTAAAAAAAAAGGAGTAAACATATTTTCATACTTGGTGATACAACCTTTCTCATTTGGATTGCAATTTGCTTCCCAAAAAGACCTTCGACTTATTTGTATTTTAACAACTCTGTATGTATTGTTCCCTTTGACTCAAGATCATCAGTCAACCTACTGATTGAATTGTACAACCCCATAACTACTTCTTCATCTTGTTCTATCTCAGAATTTAAGTAAAAGAACACGGGGTTCAAGAAATAACCCGTTGCATGCAAGTCTTGATGGAGCTGCAACTGCCACCTATGGTCAATTATCTCAAAAACATCTTTGTACCTATCCTCATTATTACCAAAGGCTTTTGCTATTTTCTCCTTAGCCCTATCCATTGCCTCATATATATAACCCATGGTAGGCTTTTGGGGTCTGGGGTTCGAATCTCGACAAAGCCGAGGTAAATATCTCCCTTATGTGCTAGTCACTTTTCCAAAGGCTAGTAGCTGCCCGTGATTTACCTCCTCCATGTTGGCCTTGGGACGAATGGCGAGGGCGCTGGGGGCGAGCGTATTCGCCTTTTTGCCATAATAAATGATAGAATTCCAAAACGAAGGCATCAATATAATTTTCTGTGCTTGCTTACCCATCTGTTCCTTCGCGAATTTGCTTTTACTCCAATTTTCTGAAGTAAACATCTTTCTCAAATTTTGCTTATGCTGCTGAATGCTTCTCATAGCCAAGAAAGTAGTGGCAAAATGAGTTTTAGCTGGCCTTATAAGGTCTCTTTGGCCGGTGAACTCTCTCATCATGTTCAACAACATAGTTCAGTTGTAAATATATCTGTTAACAATGATTGCCCGCTCAAGCGCCCTCTTCAAATCCGGCATTTTGAATATGTCCTCAAACATCAAATGCAAACAATGTGCCGCACCCCAATACAAGTTTGGATATTTATCCATCAACTTCTTTCCTGTAAAGAACAAAAGCATAATAGGTTAGTTAATCAAACTAATTTATGAAATTTACAAGATTATGTAAGTTAGTATATTAGATTTTCTCACCGGCAAAAACATTATTCGATGCACTGTCGGTGACCACTTAAACAATATTATGCACCCCAACTTTTTGTACAAACTTGTCAAGCAACTCAAACATCTTCTCACCAGTATGAGAGTAGCTAGATGCATCAACTGATTCAATAAACATGCTGCCTTTTGGGGTATTCACTAAGAAATTGATAAGTGATCTCCCCTTTCTATTTCTCCACCCATCAGCCATTAAAGTACAACCATTCTTCGCCATCTCTTCTTCATTCTGTTTCAAAATCAGAATTGTATGGTTGATCTCTTCTTTCAACAAAGGTTCTCTCACCTCATGATAACTAGGTGGTTTCATCCCAGGACCATATTGTCCAATTGCTTCGATCATTGGCTTGAAACTGTCATATTTGACTTCATTGAATGTGATTCCAGCATCATACATCAACCTTGCAAAATTTTGAGTTGCATCAGGCCTCAGTTTTTTTTTAACTTCATTAAATTGGGGTCCTTTGCCACCTTGATTCTTGGCTTCCAGCTTAAAGAAAGCATTTATAGGTCCCAACTGCCGAGGTTTTTTGGGCTGTAATATTGACGAGTTGGCCGAGGAAGATATAGATGTCGACCTCTTTCTACTAGAGGGATCCCTGTGTGAGTCAATATCCTCTCCTTGCTCTTCTTCTATGTTAAAAACGTCATCAAAGTGAGGTATGGAATCCATGACAGTTTTTTGGGCTAACTTTTCTTCAAAGTGATCTTTCATTTCTTGCTTAACCATTGCTGGGACTTTTGGACAAAGTTTTGTATTTTTAAATCCTCCAACAAGATGTTGTTTGAGCCTTGTTATCCCACCCTTTGTAACTTTTTGGCAAAAGTTTGCATATTATTCCATCAATAATCTTGTCTGGGTTGACCATCCTCCCATAATTCCATACAATATCTTCTTTTTTTTTATATATATCTTCTTGTAAGTTTTCCATCTTTTAAACTCTGAAAAAAAAGGAAAAAACAAAACTTTAATCAATGTGGAATGGAGTGAGTTTATTACCCAGGTAATATATTTTTGGATTCTTGTAATATATTTCTGGATAGATTAAAAAGAAGATATAAAAACAAGGTAATATATTTCTGGATTAAGAATCCAGAAACATTTATATTTCTTTATTATTAACAAGGTGTCTGTTTTGAACAAGGTATCTACTTTGTCCATAACTTTTCCTTATTTTTATATCTTCTTTGTAAGATTAAATGTTCCAGAATCTAGAAACATTTATTTCAAGATGTGCACACTCATTCATCAAACAGGTGTAGATAGCGAGGAATTGGGTGTGTTTATTACCTTGTGATATTTAGAAACAAAGCGCACAACCAGTAGGAGGAGAAGGTTACACAGAGTGGAAGAAGCAGGAGAGCGAGGTGAGGCGAGGCAGAGATCAGAGGAGAAGCAGTGGTCCCTTGCGCAGGTTTCTTAGGAGAGCAGCGAAATCAGCGATCCAGTTTTATAAAAAAAATAATGGGTAGGGTTTCTTAGGAGGGTTTGAGAGCAGTGATCCAGTTTTTTTAAAAATAGGCCCCAAAAAATTATGTAATGGACCTTTAAAAATTGAGCCTAAAAAATTATGCAAAAGGGTTAAAAAAACAAATTTATGCTACACTTTGCAATAGCCCTGCTATGGGAGCTATTGCTATCCTCGCTATAGCAAGGATAGCGCCAATAGCGATCGCTATCGTCAAGATCGTTGCGTGTAGCCCCTCATCGCCCTAGGCCGTCGCCTCGCCTCGTTATTCGCTATAGCGAGGGCTATTGGGGCTATTGACAACTATCGGCTTATCTACCTTTCGCATACTCACCCTGATATAGCTTTTGCAGTTAGCATTGCAAGTCAATTTATGCACTCTCCAGGTCCAACACACTTTGATGCAACTTATAGGATTTTAAGGTATTTGAGGGGAACTCCAGGAAAAGGTCTATTGTTTAGAAAACATGGACATCTTCAAGTCGAAGCTTACACCGATGCAGATTGGGCCGGAAGTGCCATTGATAGAAGATCAACTTCCAGCTATTGTACATTTGTTGGGGGTAATTTGGTTACATGGCGTAGCATGAAGTAACTTGTGGTGGCTAGAAGTAGTGCCGAAGCTGGGTTTCGAGCTCTTGCTCTTGGTTTTTGTTTGTGAGACAATATGGATCAAGAGATTATTGGAAGAATTGGGAGTCTCATATCCATTACCCATGAAAGTATATTGTGACAATAAAGTAGCCATCTCCATTGCACACAATCCAGTTCTTCATGACAGAACGATGCATGTTGAGATTGATAAGCACTTCATCAAAGAAAAACTGGATAATGGTCTGATTTGTATGCCTACATTCCAACTACCGAGCAGGTTGCAGATATAATCACTAAAGGATTGTCATCGAAACAATTCGAGTATTTGATTGGCAAGCTAACTATGGAAGATATCTTCAAACCAACTTGAGAGGGAGTGTTGGAAAGTGTTGAAAATAAAATCATTTAGTCAAGATATTGGCGTGATCTTAGGAATATTCAAGCAGTACAAATCTGTAGCTTTTAGAAAAGTTAATTAATTGTAATTAGCTATTTCCTTTTTTAGTTTCTTTGTATATCTTTAAATACAGGGCATGTAAACTGATTTTAAATTATATATAAAAATACAACAATCTTTTTCTTCAATAACCTATACTGCTTTTACTGCTGATTATGTTTCCATTCAGGACTTAAGTACAGCGAAAGTTACCAATAGAAGGCATGAATCTCGAGAATTATGTCTGTTGATTAGCTAAATACCCATCTGAATTCTTCTCTGCTGTAATTCATATTTGCCTAGTATAGAAAATGATTCCCAATTTGTCTAGCCTTTAAAGTCTAAAGTAGGCAATGTCAAGAATATTATTCTCATATCTTCCAATCCTTTCTTTCTGATCTGTGTAACAGTCTAGGTATCCTCATCCAACACGAGAGAATTATACTACTGAGACAGAAAAAAATAAAAGTTTAATTGAAACAACTCATACACTATTACTTTATATGGAAGTTCCTTTTAGGTTTTGGGATGACAAAATTTTCATTGCAGATTATCTAAATTGCATGTGCACTTCTTCTCTTCATAGTCAAATCCCTTTCATAACACTTTCCCTCGTGGTGCTCTTTACTTCCACCTCTTTGGACATATTTATTTTAATCATCCCTTGTCTCTAGGTAGAGCCAACATTGTCTCCTAGATTTACCATGTAGAAGGTGTTGAAAAACGTATCCTTATGAAAGGTTTCGACTTAATTTAATAATAACACTTTAATAAATGAAACTAAAATGCATAAGAAATAAGTACGAGACAACCGAGGTTACTTGGTTTGCAACCGGGGAGGTTGCTAACCCAAAGCAAATGAAGTTCTATATGTTGACTCCTTCGATACAAGTTAGAGGCGAAGAAGCCTTGTACAAGACGTTGACATCTCAGACAAATGAAGAACAGGGTGGAAAATTCGATTACAGTGAGTGTTGTGCTCAAATGAAGAAGACCAAGACTTTATTTATAGCCCACTGGTTGAAAGTAGTCGTTTGCTGACGTGGCAACTCAAGGCGCCTGGACCTGCTCCGGGCGCCCCGAGCTGTGCGCCTTATCTGCTCGCAACGACTACGTAATGGTGCGAAGATAAAATTATATCACGAACTTATCACGGTCCGGACGCCTGGATCCACAGAGTGCTGCTGACATGGACCAAAAGTTGATCCGCAACAAAGGGCGCATGATCAACACCGGGACCGGGCGCCCGGACTCGGGGCGCTTGGACTTGGTCCAAACGTCCTGACAGAGGTCAACTCAGAGTTGTCTTTTATCCAGTCTTCCGCTCCGATCGCTTGGGTAATTTTCCAGCTATCCAGAGTTGAGCTCACTAGAACCCAACTTCAGCCTTCTCCTTGAGCAGTCTTCCGCTCCAGCTTCTCGTCCCTTAGAAACGCCGCGTGCTTCCTTCTCATCAGCCAGCGTACTCTTCCGAAGCACCTCGTCCCTCAGACACACCGAGTCTGTCAACTCCTTTCCCGTGTCATCCTTCTCGCTAGCTGCATCTTCCACTCGACTTCTTGTGTGCCTATGCTCCTGTACACTTAGACACAAGGATTAAACACAATAGAACCTAACTTAACCTGATTGACTAAGTCAAAACTAACCTGGGTTACTTACAGAAAGGATATTAATGTTACTCTTCTATGTTGCATTGTACCTTTATTTATTCGAATGTGTCATACTTCCCATTACTCCTCTAACACACTCTACTCCTGAGTCTACTGTAGAGGTTCTTCTTACTTTAGTCCTTATTCCTACTCCATCATTTGTTCTTATTTTACCATTCTCTCTTACAAAGATAATCACACCAGAGCCTCAGCCACTCGAGACTTAGTGGAAGATCTAGAGTCGGGCATGTCATAGCCACTCCTTGAGACTCCAGTGGTTTCCAATACCCTATGTTATCCTGAATCTGACTTGCTCTCCCAGCACTGTATGTTGTCCTGAATCTTATCTCTGACCTCGATCTTCCTATTCTCTAATGGTACTCATATATGTAGCCCTTTGCATCTTTTTTCATGGTTCATTTCTTATGTTTATCTCGGTTGTATTATGTTTTTATCACTACTTTGAATTCTGTTAAGATTTTCCAAACAATCTCAGAAGCTCTATGTGCATAGTGGAGATAGGCTATGATTGATGAGATGGAAACATTGAATTCTAATGATACCTAGAACCTCTACTATGGGTTGCAAATGAGTGTTACTATGAAAACATTCCCCTAATAATTCTCTTACATAGATATATAGTCATTATTACATGGATACATTCCTCCAGTGCCTAAGATTAATACATTGTAAAGAGTAAATTTGCAGAAAATATTCATTGATACGCTGTAAAGGTAAATTTACTAGGTAAGAAAAAAAAAACTCCTATTGGATTATGAGTCATACAGGTTTCCCTTTGTGCAGAAGAGCAATAAGAGTACCAAACAAAGGTTTCCCTGCAAACCATAGCATAGGAAAAGCGTTCAGCAGAGACATCTTCATAGAAAATAATTGACCAGCAAACAGCTTAAGCAATTCACCTGTAAAGAAGCTCTTGGTGCCATCAATTGGATCTAGAACCCAAACGTAGTCAGCAGACTCCACCTTACATCTGCAGCCATTCTCCTCCCCCAAACTGCACCAAATGTCGGCCATTTCGATATCCTTATTTTTGATTCCTAACTGGCAGGACAAGAAAAACAAAACAAACAAACAAAAAAAAACTTCCTCACATAGCATGTCTAGGAAAGCTCTCCAATATGATTGAAATGATGGAAATTGGAATCCTCCGCCTCTCTATCCGCAACCGTCACTGGACCTATGAACACAGGAGGAGCAACATATTAAAACAAATCTATCAAAACAAAAAATTTATATAAATCCAAGAAGAAGAAGAAAACATATATAGGAGAGGGAGATGCATACTGAGATCCTCCTTATCGATGATCACGAAGCTCCGGCGAAAGTATTTCCGAGGCACCTCCCCGGCAGCAGCGGCGACGTGTTGGCCACCTCCACGAACCGGTCCATCACTTCCATTTCCATCTCTTTCGATGGTTCCGATCCCTGGATCGGAGCAGACAAGGCGGCGACCAACGGGATTCTCCTCGCTAACCTGCAACGGAGCTTTCAACGGTAGGGGCTGCAGTTTATGTTTAGGGTTGGTGAGGAGCGGCGACGACGGGTATGGCAAAAGGATGGCAGATCAAGGGCGGACAGAAGAAGAGAAGGAGAGCGACACCATGGCGTCGCCTCGAAGGCCGTTAGAATAATTTTATTTTATATTATAATATAATAGATATTTATAGCTGTTATTTTTTTAAAAAAAATAAATTTTGATAAAAATCATAATAGAGCAATAAATTTTTAATAATAAATTATTCAAGAAAATGATTTTTTTAAAACCATTTTAATTTTTTTCCTAAAAAAATGAATTTAAATTTGCAAGAAAATTTTTGGAATTGCAAATAAAGTCGCCGCCGCGGCCCCCTCCTTTCGGTCTGACCTTCTCCCTCCCAATTCCCCGATTCCTTCCGCACTCTCCCGACGGGATGCTCCCTTTCCAGGAGCAGGTTATCTCCGACCTACTCGACGACCGCAACGGCGGCCTCGTCGTTGTCGCCTCTGGCTTCCCCTTCTCCTCCCTCATCGCCTCCCTGCTCCTCCTCCACCACCCCTCTGCCGGCTCCTTCCTCCTCCTCTCGGCCTCAGAACCTCAGAAGTCCGCCATCTCTGCTGCCCTCCGCCGCGCTGCCCCTGTCCACACCGACCCCCTTCCCTTCCCTTCCGACCTACCCTCTGATCTCCCCTCCCATCACCGCACTGCCCTCTACGCCTCCGGCGCTGCCCTCTTCGTCACACCTCGCATTCTCGTCGCCGACCTCCTCACCTCTCGCGTTCCCCCCTCCTCCGTCGCTACCCTCGTCGTCCTTAACGCACATCGCCTCTCTGATACCTCCACTGAGGCCTTCATCGCTCGCATCCTTCACTCCTACTCGCCCTCTACCCCTATCGTCGCCTTCACCGATTGCCCTCATGCCATGGTCTCCGGGTTCTCCAAGGCCGAGCGGATTATGAAGTCCCTCTTCGTCCGCCGCCTCCACCTCTGGCCGAGGTTCCACGTCCTCGTCTCCTCCGACCTCGAGCGAACGCCACCTGAGGTCGTCGACGTCAGGGTACCCATGTCCGCTGCCATGAAGGGAATCCAAGATGCGATTCTTGGGTCCATGGATGCCTGCCTTAGGGAGCTGAGGAGGACCAACAAGGTTGATGTCGAGGACCTCACCGTTGAGAATGGGCTCTTCAAGTCTTTTGACGAGATTGTGAGGCGGCAGTTAGACCCGATCTGGCACACTCTTGGGAAGAAGACCAAGCAGCTGGTTAGTGATCTCAAGACCCTGAGGAAACTGCTGGATTACCTTGTCAGGTAAGAAGGATGATTGTGGAATTTCTGCTGCTTACCTTTAACTATTATTTGTAACAATAGTGTTGTAAAACCTGATCCATAGTATTTTCTGAGGAGACTGATTCTTGATGTTTTCATGGTGGAAACTGGGATCGTCATATCTCAGGTATGATGCGGTCTTATACTTGAAATATTTAGATACCCTGAGAGTTTCAGAAGGTGTTCAATCGATGTGGATTTTTGCTGACTCAAGCTATAAGATTTTCGAGCTCGCAAAGAGGCGAGTTTACCAAGTAGTTCGAGCAGATGGTACAAAAAGCAGCCTAGATGATAAAAGCACCCCTAGCAAGAAAAGAAGGGTTAATGACAAAAGAAAAAAAGAATCAGAAGGCGGTGCGTCCTCCCAGTATTATTTTATTTTTATTGTTTCCCTTTAATTTGTTGATCATTTTGTTTGTCTTGCTGAACTGCATTTCCATCACGGTGAAGTATTTTTTTTCTTCTTTCATTTAAAATAGGCTGGCAGCAGAAAGTCTCTAATTCATCCTTTCAATGAAGATATTAACAGATCATTGATTATTGAATAACATTAAGTCACTATTTTATCAGTTGGATCTACTTCTGCAGATGATGCGGATGGAAGGAAAGTGGATGCTAATGTTGGCATAATGCTGGAAGAAGTCCTGGAAGAAGCTCCTAAGTGGAAGGTGTTGCGTGTGAGTGAGTGAGTCCCATTATTATTATTATCATTATTCTTTAAGATCATTTAGCTTAGTGGCCTTTTTTTTCTTTCTTATCATCCTTCTTCATTTTTTGTAAAACATGTGGCTGCTATTGGTATCTTTTCAAATTGCTCTTTCTTATTAGAACAGGGTTATTCCTTGTACCTATGATTATTTCTGGAAAATGTAAAATGCATATTAATGTCCTGTTTAAAGTCTATATTAGATCTGTTCCTGCCATTTATCTTTTCCACTCCGTGATTAAAAAGTTAAAAAAAGTTTTTGTAGATGAAATGTATTTTATTTTTCTGGAAACAGAAGGGGAACTAAGAAAAGGTACTTTTACAGGAGCTTCTTGAGGAAATAGAAGCTGAGCGAAGAGAGGAAAATCAGTCAGAGGAAGGACAAACAAAAGTTGAAGATGCAGGGGACCTGAGTGATATTGTTTTGGTGGCCTGTAAAGATGAACACTCATGCTTGCAATTGGAGGATTGCATCTTAAAAGGACCACATCAGGTGTTGCTTCTCAAATAAAAGGATTAAACTTTGTTTTGATTGTCCTTTACACTTCACTACATGATGCTAGCTAACTTTTTTACAACTTTCATTGTAGGTTATGCGAGACGAATGGGAGAAATATCTGCTAGGTAAAGTTGAATTACACAATCTAAGAAAACGGAATAAGAAAAAATCTCAGGAACCTAAAGGCTTTGGTTTACTTGATGGTATTGTCACTGCTGGATCATCTGATAACACAGACCCTAGCAGCATATCCAAATTCGAAAATGATGCTCTGTTAGCTGCAGCATCTGAGCTTAGAATTCCAGCTAATAAAGAATCTGTTCTTGAGGAGAATAATCAATCAGATGGTAGAAGGAAGGGCTACAAAAAAACAAGAGGGAAAAAAACAAGAAGCAAAGGCAAGCCAATGACTGGAAATCCTGGTTTCAATTTTAAGATAGATCAGATTAATACAAATGAAAATATTAGTTCAGGGAATAATGGTGCACTAGGTCAACCTGCAACAGGATCCATGCAGAATGATCAAGAAAGTTCTCTAGAGAATGTTTGTATAGATAGAAGTGATATTCAAGCACATGCTGCAGAATCAGTTCCTGCAGCATCCCGTCAAACCAAATTACTTCCACCTGTGCAATTCTATGCTCTGGACAGTGATCAACAGATACTTAATGCGCTGAAGCCATCTGTAATTATTGTATATCATCCAAACATGACCTTTGTTAGGGAAATAGAATTTTATCAAGCAGAGAATCCTTCAAAAAAATTAAAGGTTTACTTTTTATTCTATGAAGACTCAGCCGAGGTGCAAAAATTTGAGGCAAGCATACGGAGGGAAAATAGTGCATTTGAATCTTTGATCCGGCAAAAATCACTGATGATGATCCCAGTGGATCAGGTAGTTCACTACCATGCATGTTACCTTTTCTTTGCCTTCGGATTCATTTTTCATGTTTGAAATTTAGTTTGTCTGAAGCATCACTGCTATATATTGAATGCTGGTTTTTCTCTTGCGAACAACTTCCTGACAATCATGGCAGTTATATTTGAGTTTCTAAGTTTGACCTATCATACAAGATATTTGATACTGCCAATTTGTTATTGATTCCTTAGCTTGAAAATTAAACTGGAGTTTTCAGATTCTTTATAGAATCAAGGAATGTGGTGTATGGTGTTGTTTAGACCATCTATTTCAGTAATTTTTTGAATGGAAGAGGCATTCAACTACAAATCTGATGCATATCTTGTCAACATGATTTAAACTGTTTATGAGTTCTATTATGATCACCAAAGTTAAGGACAACAGTGCATCATAGAAAGAATGCAACTAAGTTTATTTGGATGGAATGCTCTATTTAAAATGACTTAAGATATAAATTAAGGCAATTGCAACTACACACTAAACCATTTTTACCATGCAGAGGCAAGCTGCATTTGTTTGTCCCAATCTCAATATCTTCTTTAGCATGAATTGCATAAGATATGGCTTGTCCTTTGCTTCCATTTGTCATAATATATTTATATCAATTCTGAAAAAAAAAAACGAAGTGTGTGAACTCTTTCCTTTCATATGGAGTATTTTTTTTAGGTGTTTTACTATGGGGTGCAAAATCACTGGAGGAAATTTTGAGGCTATAGATTTACGCTTTTGGATTGTTTCAGGCTCACATTTAGTGAAATTAGAAAAATTTGTCATGTATTGTTTGCCGATATGGATATTTGTAATGTATTTTTGTGTTTTTCAATGCTTTCCAGAATGGACGTTGTATTGGAGCTAGTACTCCCAGCGAGACAGAGTCAATTATTTTACAGAATTCATTAACAAGAAAGGCAGGTGGTAGAATGTCACAAGGCAGAAAAATGCAGGTAATCTCTCTTGTTCTTTTGGGTTGTGAATCTGAAGGGACTGATTGAACTTTAATTGTTTTGACAGGTTATTGTTGATATGAGGGAGTTCATGAGCAGTCTTCCTAACGTTCTTCATTTGAAAGGCATGCATGTCATACCTGTTACTCTGGAAGTTGGTGATTATGTTCTTTCCCCTATGATTTGTGTTGAAAGGAAAAGCATTGCAGACTTGTTTCAAAGTTTTGCATCAGGTCGTCTCTATCATCAGGTGGAAACAATGATTCGTTACTACAAAATGCCTGTCCTCCTAATAGAATTTTCACAGGACAAAAGCTTCTCCTTCCAGGTACTTGAAATGGGCCTTGAGCCTACTTCTGTGAATTTTCACATGTCTCTTAAGTTTCTGCTAAAATAGGGGTTCATAAGATTCACAATTCCATGGTTTTGTCATATTGTTGACATCAATTTGTTTGTATATTGTTTTTTTTCATTTTTTAATTTCAAATGTACAACATTTGATGTTGAAAAGTTACTTTTAAGGAAGCATCAGACAGTTGCTCTTAGGACATCACTATTAGTTCGTAGGTCAAAGTTATCTCACTATTTTGACATATTAACTATAGAGACTATTAATAATTGAAAGTAAAATTCACAAACAAAAACTTTGACTTGTATAGTGTCCAAAGTTTCAAAAAGTCAGTGATATGGAATCAAACTGGTGTATCTCATGTGGATGTATATCCAGACTTATATATGGGCAAATATGAAATTCATATAATTTTTGTAAATAGAAACATTAGCTATATTAACAATAATGTATAACGTCATATGTCGCACACAAAAAAAGTTTATATCTACCATATATCTTGAATCACTTTGGTAAATTTTCAATTTGATAATTATAAGATTAATTTTTATATATTTGAAATTTAGTTTGTCTGAAGCAGCACTATTATATCTTGAATGCTGGTTTTTTTCTCTTGTAAACAACTTCCTGACAATCATGGCAGTTATATTTGAGTTTCTAAGTTTGACCTATCATACAAAATATTTGATACTGCCAATTTGTTATTGATTGCTTAGCTTGAAAATTAAACTGGAGTTTTCAGATCCTTTATAGAATGAAGGAATGTGGTATGTAGTGCGCGCGCACGTGTGGGTGCAATATATAGGTTATATATTATGTATATATATTTGTATAGTTTACAACTAATTGCTTTTGGTAGTATTCTTTTTATTCTCTCTTTTCTGATAATCTCACACATCCATTTTAACACTTTCATTTCAACATTCTAACTCATAATGGACTGTTGGTGCTTTCTATTGAAATATTGGTAATCTACTGGTCTACGATCATCTATGGGGCTTCTTGACTTTGATCCCCATCAATTTATGGTTATTGAGCAGCCATTTTCCTATCAATTTTAATGAATGTGACTACTGATCAATGATCAGGTTTGAGTAATTTCACTTGGCATCATATGTGGTGTTAGGCTTAAAGAGATTGTTTTCTTCTCCATGTTATACTTTTAGGTGAATGTCAAAGATGTGTGTAGTTTCCTTAGTAGGCAATTCAGCATTTTTGAGTTTTTTTTCTTGGGGCTGACATTATTTTGGTTGGATCAACTTTTTCATGCCTTAGTGCAGTCCACAAATGATATCGGTGATGATGTCTCACCAACAAACATAACTTCAAAGCTTTCGTTGCTTGTTCTTCATTTTCCTCGCTTGCGCCTGGTTTGGTCTCGCAATGTGCATGCCACAGCAGAAATATTTGCATCACTCAAACAAAATCAGGATGAACCAGATGAGAGCAAGGCAATCAGAGTAGGTGTTCCATCAGAAGATGGTGTGGTGGATAATGATGTAAGGTAAACACATGGGCAACTATGTTATCAAACTAAAATTTCAATATTGCATCTGTACGGAATTTTCATGCTATTGCATGCTGCAAGTTATGTAGTTGTAGAAGCCTGCATTTGCAGTAATACATAGACTTCGTAGATATTATTTTCCAAAATCACACATTTTGTTCCATGTAGCAAAAACATTGATGCATCCCATATCAAATTATAAGGATGTAACCATGTTACATGATTGCTTACATCTATTGCATCAAATAGGGATATTAAGTCTCTTAGTTAATGGAATCTCATAGAAAATGCTCGACATCCAATTTTCAAGATATGCATTTGTAGATAATGTTGACAAGATATGTTTAGATGCTCGACATCCAATTTTCATAAAATCCTATTCCATGGATAATGTTTAGATGCTTGTGAATGATCAATCATTCGTGGCTTTAAAATAAAGCAAGTTGTCATCTTTAAATTGTAGCGTGCACAAAAAGTTCCTTTGCATTAGTTTCTTGGCAGTTCAATTGGATACTCTGTGATTTGACTCACTGTGTTGCATCTCAGGGCTGAAAACTATAATACGTCTGCGATCGAGTTCTTGAGGCGTCTCCCTGGAGTGACAGACACAAATTACAGAGCATTGATGGATGGATGTAAAAACTTGGCCGAACTTGCTCTGCTACCTGTTGAAAGGTTGGCAGAACTCATGGGCGGTCAGAAAGCAGCTCGGACGTTGAAGGAATTTCTCGATGCCAAGTGCCCAACCTTGTCATGATTTCGAATTAGTTCCAACTTCTAATCTTGTCGCATCAGGCACAGACAGCTTTAGCAAAGTACCCAGAAATTCACCCGCTTTTATTATTATTTAGGACAGTTAATTCTTAGATTTTAGCTAAATTCAGTTATTTATTGTATGCCCAGGATATTAAATTTGTTCCATTGGGCGTCGTATTTTTATTAAATGATTATGATAAAAAAAAAGCTGTGCAGTGTTCAGAGTTTCTAGTTGGCCATTGTTCCTATTGCTCGTACATCCACCGTTTTTTTTTTCTCATTTTGGTTTTCATTGTTTCACACCCCAGCTTCTGCCCTGGAATACATCTCATGCCAGAATAAATGAATTAATCTATAGGAACAGTATCTTTGCTAACCTGGCTTTGTAATTTTTTAACCTGTCATTTCCTATTTTATTCTCATTCAATAAGTGGGCAAAGATCATTAGTAGCTCAGCAAATGCAACTTCTATATAAATAAATAAGCTAATGGAGAGTCAAAAATTCACAAGCAACAATTCAATGATCATATATGCTCTCTTTATTGTAGCTTGCCACAATGGAAAGAAGAAAAAAAAATCATTTTACAGAACCACCCATAGCCAAAGATGCAATACATGGTACAGAATCCCGCACTTACAATTATATGCAAGTATGCAAAGGCAGTTTCATTACAGTAGTGCTACAAGTATGCAATGCCAGTTTCTCTCCGTCATCCTAAGCACCTCAGCAAATGATGCACCCTGGAGAGAAAATAAACAATTTTAAAGGCAAAGGAAACATATCTTGAAAAGGAAAACTCCCTATATTTGCAACACGCTTTCTCCTGGATGGCAAGCTCAAACTGATAAATAATCAATATTCATGCATAATAGATTTACACTGAACAAGTCAAAGAATATATTATACTTAATTATTGTATTAGTGATAGTTAAACTGATAGCATGCATAATATGAATACGCAGCTTTGACCAACAATATATTAGCATCCATCAAGTATGGCCCAGAAGTTGATTTGACATACTCTCCCACATCAATGTACAATTTGCATTCACGTTGCATCTACATTTTCATCATGCATGCTATCAATATTGAACATTTACATTTCTCTTTTCTGACAGCAAAAGTTTTATAAACCTGTGCAATTCTCCTAGCACTGTCCTGAAGTTGTGCTAGGACCCCAACGAATGGACCCAACCATGTGCATATGAAACCATTCGGAGTAAAAATTACATTTGAAAAGAACAAATCAGCACAAATTTACAGATTCATACTTGTGATTCACGCATTTTTTACTTGAGCTGCTGTATTTCATGATTCACCTCATCTTTTCTTTGGTACCACTTGAATTGCTGCTCAGTTTGACCAGATTGCAACCCACAAACACAACAAACAACAGAAGTACCTTATGCAATGAGGTAGCAAATATTTTCTGCTCAAGCTCTTCAATTTGATTAACTATGTTAACAAGTTCAGGCTCATTTATACCCATATCCTGCAAAAAAATGACGACAAATTCTTTAAAAAGATATGACGAGAAACAGCAGCATCTAAGATTCGTGAATATTTCTTCATTAGACAAGTTTAATCTCATTACTTACGTCTTCCATATCTTCCTGCCAATACTCTGGCAGCCAACAGTTGCTGATTACTGTTAAAGGTGGGAATACCCACTTCTACCACAGTCCTACCTAATCTTCTGACTATATACATTGTCAGGCACCTATTTACAAGTGAACTAAAGTAACAGGGTCGTTCCCTCCGTCAGAAGACACATAAGTGATGCATAGATACAGTCATATCTAACACTGTATAACAAAAAATAAAAATAAAAAGTCACTCCACAACTTTTTGATAAAGAATCATTTCTAGCTTTACCTCGTGGCCTTTGTTGTCACTTCCCTATGGAACCCAAAAGGGAGAACAAAATATTTGCTTTCCTTGATTTTTTTTTTTTTTTGATAATCTAAGTATCTGGACCTTCGGTCCAATTAATCCTGGAGGTGGATGGTCTGGCCTCATGAAACGGCCATCAGGTAAATTCGGGAAGTGCAGGTGAGTCTTGGCATGGTACCACAACATCACCAATGGCTCAATCTCCACAGACGTTCAGGAATACCCAATGCGAAATTTGAACCTCATCCGCTGCTAGAAATGACAACCTCTAACACTAAACATTTATCATAATCCCTATTTTCTTATTTGCTCCTTGGTGGTGAACTGGCTACCAATGACAACCACTTATTGAGATAAGATTTTAATTGATGTAATGTTGTTTTATTCAATATATTTCCATCTAACACCTCAGATAAACATATATCATGATGGTGTTAAAGGTGATGATTTATGAATAAATTTCATCTTGTGGAATATGGGCACCATAAATTTCAAAACATTGATTGATGTGAGAATTGCAAAGACTAAATGCACATATTTCCCAACAAATTGTGTGTGTGCATGTGTGCGTGCTAATTTATGGATCTTGAACCACAATAAGAACTTACCTTTCTAATTCATTTGTCAATGTCTATGTGTGAAGCACCATCTCAATGTTTTACCTAGAGGTACTGGAGAAATTAAAAGAGGTTTTACATTTTTTTTTCTTTTTCTTTTTATTTTAAAAAATACCATTGATATGAAACAAGAACATCCCAGGAAGAACAACAACTAAACCTTATCTCACTATGTTGGGTTGACTAATATCTAGGGAATAAGAGAAATATATATATATACACACACATGCCTGAATCTCATTTTCTCCTTCAACCTTAGATACACGAACTCCACATCTACAAGACTAACTCCGAACCAATTCTACATAAAACCTAGAAAAGGTTCTCAATTTCAGTAACAGTCTCACTCAAAGGTGTCAACACAAAATATACACTAGTCTAATCGTGTCAACCTACTTTTTGTATGAAGTTGCATTCTATATTCATAGACATGATATCTTAACTGCTTTATTTACATTTTAACCCTCATTAATTTGCTTCATTAAGGTTATGAGATTCAACTTTCTGCATGTCTTGTTTATCCAACCAAATTTTTACAATCTTCTAACAACTTTATGAGATTTCTCAAATTCACTCGATTTCCCATCAAAAAGCATCAAACCTGAAAATTTTCAGAACTGATAATGCTAAAGTGGCATATAGTATAAATGACAAATAATACTAGATTCATTCAATTTATAATCGTCGTCATCTATAAGTTCATCCTCCTAAGAATTGTCTAAAACAATTTTAGAATTTTTATTATGATGCTATAGCTTCCAAGGAGTTAGTATTTGAATTTAGAAATATGAGATTAAGCTTATACTCGTTAAATTTTCTCTAATATAATAGTATGAAAGTTACATGTAATGAATTTAAAGAAAGAATATCTCTCTGGACTTCTTATAATTCTGTTATGCTTTTCAGACATTATAATTATAAAATTGGTTTCTTATTTTTTGTACTATATGTATCATATATATCAAACATCATGTGTAGGTAAAATATCATGTATAGACAATGAAGAAATTGGGACATTATTTTTTGTACAATATGTATCATATATGATCCTGTCTGAAAGCTGAATCAACGGACGCTGGGCACGTGGCGCTTTCCGGTTGCTGACGTGGGTCTTCGGCCGCTGGTGCGAACTTCCGGCAATCCTGCAAAGAAGTCGGGCCGGGAAGGGGTTCCCGGCGACGATCCTCCGACGCTCAAGTCAGAAAACGAATGACAAGAAGGTGGCTCCAAGGATTTCAGATTGCATACCTCCGATGAAGTCTGATGGCGTTTATATAGAGCCATGAGAGCTTGGTGCACACAACCCGAGGTGTACATGTGTCATACCCCATACCGCAGCATGGACTTGCCAGAAGAGCATGTTTAACTCCATGCCGCCACAGTCTGAGCGTCTGATTGATGGGACAGCAGAATATTGATCGCACCATACTGCGTATGGTTTAGTCTTCGAACATGCCTGTTGTCAGCAACAGAGGTTACTGAGATGACGTCCACACTACTGAGATGACGTCCACACTGTCCCCTACTCTTTGACTTCCTCTTCTAGGGTCGACCATCCAGCCGCTCGGCCAGCAAGCTCGTCTTTAGTCCGAGGTAGGTGGCCACCTGTTCGGGAAGACTGAGGGTCGTCGTTCTTCTGCTCGGTCCTTCGTTCCTGGTCAATCGAGCGCAGGAACCCCGACTCCTGTCGAGGCGCCTGTTGCCATTGGCTATTCACCGGTCGGCCGGCCAGGAGGTTGGCCCATCCTTCTCCGGTCGGCTGATCGGTCCGCCTCCGATGCACCGCCTGGCTCTTTGACTTACACGTGGCGTTGACCCCTCAAAATGGGGGTCCCATGTTCTAACCACCGGATCACTTGCCTCCCCCTCAAGTCTAGTCGAAGGAGGCGAAGTCCGACTGACTGGACTGCTGATCTGACTGAGCAACGACCGCTATACTACTCCGCTCGGCCAGGCATAGGGATGCTCATCCGGTCGACGGTGTCTTGCTCGTGCCTTGTATTCCCTTGGAATCCATGCCGAATCCTCTTCTCTACTGCCCCTCACGTGCGCTGCGTGCGGTAAGGGGCGCTCATTAAATGTAACCCGTATCCTGCTGACACGTGGCGATCTTACTTTTGTCAGGGTATGGCGGTGGCGTCACCTCCAATGGGACAGCCGCCGTTTGAAATGAACGGCTGGATGATGACCTCGTTCTTCACGACCTGAATCGGACGGCTAAGGCCGTACGAGGCTAACGTTATAAATCTCGCGGCCTCTTCTCTCCGCTGCCTTCTTCTTCATCGACCTTCGACCTCCCGCTGCTCTTTCTGCTCCGGCGACCTCGTGTTTCAGCTCCCCGACGGACCCGAGGCCCCTTTCGATCATCCCTTTTGCTCGTAAGCCTTCCCTTTCCTCGCTCCCTCCTTCTTTGTTCTGTTAGCTTTCCCCTTCAAGTCTACCACCTTTTCTTTCTCATTCGAATCCTTATTTTTTCCTCGAATTTCTTACTGCGTTTCGCCCATGACTAGCATTTCCCAGTCGACCGCCGGCGCTCCTGGTCTTTGGTACACGACCATGGAGAGTCGGTTTGACGAGGAGGACGCGCTGCGCCTCGCTCGGACTTATGACATCCCTTCCGACCACCACGTAGTAATAGCCACCCCAGCCGATCGGCCTCATGAACCGCCGCCCGGCACTGTCCTCTTTTTTCGAGATCAATTTTTAGCCGGGCTACGCTTTCCTCCACATAAGTTTTTCTTACAAGTGTGCAACTATTTTCGCATCCCGCTCGGCCAATTAGTTCCGAACTCCATTAGGCTGCTGAGCGGGGTGGTAGTTCTCTTTAAATTGAATAACATCCCATTAGACCCCAAAGTGTTCCACTACTTCTACTACCCCAAGCAAGCCGAGTGGGGTACTTTTGTTTTCCAGTCTAGGATAGGTTTCGTCCTTTTTGATAACATGCCGATCTCCAACAAACACTGGAAGGAGCATTTTTTCTACATGCGTTTCCCCGAGCCACCAGCCTTCTGTATCAAATGGCAGACGGCGATGCCAGCGCAACCGGAGCTCGGCAAGTTCAGGGGCGATCCGGCCTACCTTCATGCAGCCTATCGGCTGGTCGGCCAGCGCTATCACATCGACAAGCTGCTCCTTCCGGGAGTACTGTATATATTCGGCTTGTCTTCTATCCCAACCGATCTGCCTTGCAGCATGAGTAAGTTCTCTTATCTTCCCGTTTCTTTTGTTCTAACTGATTTATTTTTTGCTTCTGCAGCCGAAGTCATGTGGCGCGCCAAGGCTACCGAGCGACTGAAATTGAGAGCCGCCAAGATCGAGACGGCCAAGAATAAGGAGGTCGCCGAGCGGAGCTTGGCCTCAGCTGGTCCGGCCAGCGAAGAGGGTGAGGGGACTCAGACTGTCCCCGAAACCTTAGACGCTCCTGCCTCTCTCGGTGAGGCTGCGGGCGATCTCAAGCCTTCTACTCAAATCGAGGTAGAGGGTCGTTCGGCCGACGACGTTCCCCTGGCCACTCGGAAGCGCAGACGGCCAGAGCTAGCCTCTCAACCTACTCCATCTGATGAGTCGCAGTCCGAGCGGGGCGATGAAGCTCCAGTGCTATCCGAGACGGTCTCTATAGAGAGTACCCCCACACCGCGCGGCTCTCCAAGGGCTACCTCAGACGTGCCGCCCTCCAGTCCTCCACGAACCATGCGGCATCTTAGGCGATTGGGTGATCGTCCTTCTTCCTCCACAGGTGCGCCGTCCGGTAAGGCAGCTGCGCCCCAGGGTTATCCGAGCAGCCCGAGATTGATAAAGACTGTCCTGCGCCTTCCGTCGGAGGAATACATGGCGGCTGCTGATCGGCCAGTGGTCCCCGAGCAGCAGATCACCCTTACGGGTCCTCTTGCCAAAGCATGAGAAGATGCTCGGCTCCGAATTGCAATGCTGACTCCCGGTCAGCTAGGCGACAGCAATTTACAACAAGTGACCGGGGTATGTTCTTTTGCCTTGTCGGTTACTTGGATTCAATTTCTAACTTGTTCATATTCGTTCGCAGAACTGGGTGGAGCAGATTGCCATCAGCAATCGACTAGCCAAGCTGGAGGACGAGCTGAAAAAGCTCAAAGCCGCGGGAGAAAGCAGGCAATCAACGGCGGCTTTGGAGAAGGCCAAAAAGCTACTAGAGGCCAAACGGGGTAAGTCCTTTGATCTGTCGGGTGAAGTGGCTCGACTCAAAGCGTTGGTGAAGCAGCGGGACAAGGACATAAAGACCGCGACCACCCGGAAGCTTAAAGCCATTGATGACATGGATAGGATGAAGGTAGAGAACCGGGGGTTAGAGCAGCGTGTTAAAGAATTGGAAACCTCATTATCCGCCGAACAGGAGGGCCGTTCGGCCGACTAGGCTAAAGCGGAAGGGGCTCTTAAAGATCTTCAAGCTGCCTTCGATGCTTCTAAAGCTACTTTTAAAGAATATCAGGGTGGGGAGCCTGGCCGGTCGGCGGAGGTGCGCAAAGCATTCGTCCGTTCGGATGAATTTGGTGAAAGGTTTAGCGACAAGCTCTCCTTAACTTTTGAAGAGGCGATCAAAGTGGCAGTGGACTATCTGAAGACCAAAGGCCACATACCCGCCGAGCTGTCCATCCCCCCCGAAGATTTGGCGGCCATGATGGGCTCCATCCCCGACTCCCTCTTTAATTTCGATGATAGTGAATGAGGGGTTTATGAAATTTCTCTAAGTGTCATCTTTTGTACGCTTGCCGTTCGGGTTGAATATTATAAATTTTGTCTGTCTGCTGCTCGGCGTAAACGGATATTCTCCTTTTGTTATTTGTTTGTTCGAACCGCGTCCAATCTTTAACTTTCGTCTCGGTCTCAGTTTTCTCGCATCCAAGTACATTTTATAAAGGAGCCGCTCGGCCGCACGATGTCTTCATTCTCGCCCTTAAAGGCAGGCCCGATCATGGGTCGGCTGTTACAATCGAGTAAGACCTTGCAAAAAGCTATCCGTCCGGAGGATTTATAGACTCCGGTTGTTCGCCTTTTAATGTTAATCTTTATCTTCTAAGCTCGACGATCTGCCGATCGGCAGGTTTATAGACGCCGACGCGTCTCTCGATTTTTAACGTCGGAGCTCGACGGTCTTCCGCTCGGCGGATTTATAGACGCCGGCTCGTCTCTCGATTTTTAACGTCGGAGCTCGACGGTCTTCCGCTCGGCGGGTTTATAGACGCCGGCTCGTCTCTCGATTTTTAACGTCGGAGCTCGACGGCCTTCCGCTCGGCGGGTTTATAGACGCCGGCTCGTCTCGATATTTAACGTCGACGCCGGCTCGTCTCTCGATTTTTAACGTCGGAGCTCGACGGTCTTCCGCTCGACGGTCTTCCGCTCGGCGGATTTATAGACGCCGGCTCGTCTCTCGATTTTTAACGTCGGAGCTCGACGGTCTTCCGCTCGGCGGGTTTATAGACGCCGGCTCGTCTCTCGATTTTTAACGTCGGAGCTCGACGGTCCTCCGCTTGGCGGGTTTATAGGCGCCGGCTCGTCTCTCGATATTTAACGTCGGAGCTCGACGGCCTTCCGCTCGGAGGGTTTATAGACGCCGGCTCGTCTCTCGATTTTTAACGTCGGAGCTCGACGGTCTTCCGCTCGGAGGGTTTATAGACGCCGGCTCGTCTCTCGATATTTAACGTCGGAGCTCGACGGTCTTCCGCTCGGCGGGTTTATAAACGCCGGCTCGTCTCTCGATATTTAACGCCGAGCTCGGCGGTCTTCCGTTCGGCGGGTTTATAGACGCCTCGTCTCGATATTTAACGCGGAGCTCGGCGATCTTCCGCTCGGCGGGTTTATAAACGTCGGCTCGTCTCTCGATATTTAACGTCGGAGCTCGGCGATCTTCCGCTCGGAGGGTTTATAGCGGCTCGTCTCGATATTTAACGTCGGGCTCGGCGGTCTTCCGCTCGAAGGGTTTATAGGCGTTGGCTCGTCTCGATATTTAACGTCGGAGCTCGGCGGTCTTCCGCCGGAGGGTTTATAGCCGGCTCGTCTCGATATTTAACGTCGAGTTCGGCCCTTCCGCTCGGAGGGTTTATAGACGCCGGCTCATCTCGATTTTAACGTCGGAGCTCGGCGGTCTTCCTCTCGGCGGGTTTATGCCGGCTCGTGTCTCGATTTTAACGTCGGAGCTCGGCGGTCTTCCGCTCGGCGGTTTATAGATGCCGGCTCGTCTCGATATTTAACGTCGGAGCTCGGCGGTCTTCCGCTCGGAGGGTCGGCACGGCTCTCGATATTTAATGCCTGGGCTGGCGGTCTTCCGCTCGGAGGGTTTATAGACGGCTCGTCTCTCGATTTTAACGTCCGAGCTCGGCGGTCTTCCGCCGGAGGTTTATAGCCGGCTCGCTCTCGATTTTAACGTCGAGCTGACGGTCTTCCGCCGAGGGTTTATAACGCCGGCTCGTCTCGATTTTTAACGTCGGAGCTCGACGGTCTTCCGCTCGGAGGGTTTATAGACGCCGGCTCGTCTCTCGATTTTTAACGTCGGAGCTCGACGGTCTTCCGCTCGGAGGGTTTATAGACGCCAGCTCGTCTCTCGATATTTAACGTCGGAGCTCGACGGTCTTCCGCTCGGCGGGTTTATAGACGCCGGCTCGTCTCTCGATATTTAACGTTGGAGCTCGACGGTCTTCCGCTCGGAGGGTTTATAGACGCCGTCTCGTCTCTCGATATTTAACGTCGGAGCTCGACGGCCTTAAAGGCTAACTCTGACACAGCCGCTCGGCGAACATATTAGCCATCCTTTAAATTGTTTTTGCTTCCTACATTACAAGGACATGGCCGACTAGAATATACACAAAAATGAGTTACATCAGTGCACCTTTCACCCAGCTCGATAAGGCTGAAGATGATTCGCGCTCCAAGGTCTATCCAGTTACCGCCCGTCTTCATCCTCCAAATAATAGGCGCCCGAGCGGAGCTTTTCGATAACCTTGAAGGGGCCCGCCCAAGGAGCTTCTAGCTTGCCGACGTCGCCGACCGGCTTCACTTTCTTCCAGACAAGATCGCCGACCTAGAATGATCTGGGGATTACGCGCCTGTTGTAGTTTTGCTTCATCCGTTGGCGGTACGCCATAAGCCGGACGGACGCCTTGGCTCGCTCCTCATCAACCAAATCCAGCTCCATGTTCCTCCGCTCGGCGTTGCCTTCATCATAATTCTGGATCCGGACGGACCCGACACCGACTTCGACAGGAATCACCGCTTCGCCGCCGTATACCAGATGGAAAGGCGTGACGCCCGTTCCTTCCTTTGGAGTCGTTCGGATGACCCATAGGACGTCCGACACTTCATCCACCCAACTTCCTCCCAAATGGTCGAGCTGAACGCGCAAAATACGAAGAATTTCCCAATTGGCTATTTCGGCTTGACCGTTGCTTTGGGGATAGGCCACAGACGTGAAGTGTTGCTCGATGCCATAGCTTTTGCACAAATCTTCGAGCAACTTCCCTGTGAATTACCGCCCGTTGTCGGAAATAAGTCGGCGAGGGATGCCGAACCGGCAGATGATGTGTTGCCAGGTGAACTCTTGGCTAGCGGCTCGGCCTCCACCCATTTGGAAAAATAATCGACCGCCACTAGCAGAAATTTCCGCTGCCCGGTCGCCATAGGGAATGGGCCAACGATATCCATTCCCCATTGGTCGAACGGGCAGGAGACTGTGGACGCCTTCATTTCCTCTGCCGGTCGGTGAGAGACATTGTGATACTTCTGGCAAGATATACATGTCGAGACGGTTCGAGCGGCATCAGCTTGCAGGGTCGGCCAAAAGTATCCAGCTAGCAGGATCTTCTTAGCTAACGATCGTCCGCCCGGATGCCCTCCGCAGGATCCTTGGTGCACTTCTTGAAGGATGTACGCCGCGTCTTCCAAACTTACGCATTTCAAAAGTGGGTGGGAGAAAACCTTCTTGTATAGTTGATTGCCGATGAGTGTGAACCGGCCGGCTCTCCTCCTCAGCAGTTGGGCAGCCTCCCGATCGGACTGGGTTGCACCCGAGCGGAGAAACTCCATGATGGGCGTCCTCCAGTCGCTTGGAAACGTGAGGCCCTCCATCCGGTCGACGTGCGCTACCAAAGATACTTGTTCAATTGACTGCTGGATGGAGACCGGCGTTATTGAACTTGCAAGTTTGGCTAACTCATCGGCCGCTTGATTCTCTGCTCGGGGTATCCTTTGGATAATAACCTCTCTGAAGTCGGCCGTGAGTTTTTCAAAGGCTTCGACATAGAGTTTGAGCCGAGCATTGTTAATCTCAAAAGTACCAGAGAGCTGCTGAGCGGCCAACTGAGAATCTGAATGTATAGTCACCCGTCCGGCTCCCACATGCCGAGCTGCCTGCAAGCCAGCTATGAGGGCTTCATACTCAGCTTCATTGTTTGTGGCTCTATAATCCAGCCGGACGGATAAGTGCATCTTCTCTTCTTGGGGAGACAGCAATAATACACCAATACCGCTCCCGAGCTGAGTGGACGATCCGTCCACAAATATCTTCCACATGGCTTCGGGTTCTGGCCTCTGTACTTCGGTGACAAAAGCCGCCAAGGACTGCGCTTTTATCGCCGAACGGGGCTGGTATTGAATGTCGAATTCGCTCAACTCTGTAGTCCACTTGATGAGCCGTCCAGACGCTTCTGGATTCAGTAATACTCGTCCGAGCGGGCTATTAGTTTTGACAATGATGATATGCGCTAGGAAGTATGGGCGAAGGCGCCGAGCGGCGAGGACCAGAGCGAAGGCTAACTTCTCGAGCCCAGTGTAGCGAGATTCAGCATCTTTTAAAATATGACTAAGAAAATACACAGGCTCTTCTCCGCTCGCCCTCACTAGTGCCGAGCCGATTGCTTGCTCGGTTGAAGATAAGCAGATACAAAGTGGCTCACCCGCAGCCGGCTTGGCTAATACCGGGAGAGAGTTCAGATATGCTTTCAAATCTTCGAACGCCCGATCGCATTCTTCGTCCCAGTGAAACTTAGTGGCCTTGCGCAAGATTTTGAAAAAAGGAAGGCTCCAGTCGGCGGTTTTGGAGATGAACCTGGACAGAGCAGTTATTCGACCGGTCAGACGCTGCACTTCCCTCAGATTTCTTGGAGGCGGCATATCTTGTAGAGCTTTCACCTTGCTAGGATTTGCTTCGATACCCCGCTCGGTCACTATGTAACTCAAGAAACGTCCTCCTTTTGCTCCGAACAGGCACTTCTGAGGGTTTAGCTTGACTCCATACTTCCGTAGCGTTCGGAAAGTTTCCTCCATGTCTTCGAAGAGATCGGCTGCTCGGATGGATTTGATAAAAATGTCGTCCACGTATACCTCCAGATTTCGCCCGATCTACTCCTTGAACACTTTGTTCATCATCCGTTGATATGTGGCTCCCGCGTTCTTCAATCCGAACGGCATCACATTATAGCAATAGGTGCCGTCGGCTGTAACGAAGCTGACTTTTTCTTGATCTTTACGGGCGAGCAGCACCTGATGATAGCCCTGGTAAGCGTCGAGCATACATATCAGCTCACAGCCTGCGATGGAATCCACCAGCTGATCGATCCGCGGCAGAGGATAAAAATCTTTCGGGCAAGCTTTGTTGAGATCCCGAAAATCTATGCACACTCTCCACTTGTTGCCCGGCTTGGAGACTAATACTACGTTCGCCAGCCAGCTCGCGTATATGGCCGGCCTCCAAAAGCTTCTCAACTTCCGCCCGGATGATGACATTCTGTTCGGCGCTGAAATCCCTTTTTCTCTGCTTCACCGGCCAAGCGTCCGGTTGGACATGTAGCTCGTGCTGCGCTATGCTCGACGAAATTCCGGGCAGCTCGTGCGTCGACCAGATGAAGACATCGCAGTTTCTCTGAAGGCATTTGATCACTTCCTGCTTCTGGCTTGCCTCCAGGTCGGACGCAACGAACGTTGTGGCCTCCGATCGGGTCGGGTGAATCTGCAGTTCCTCTTTTTCTTCATAAACTAGAGAGGGAGGCTTTTCAGTTATAGCGTTCACCTCGATCCGTGGCGACTTCCGAGCGGAATTGGCTTCTGCTCGGACCATCTCGACGTAGCATCGCCGAGCGGCTAGTTGATCTCCCCGTACTTCTCCCACTTTGTCCTCGACGGGGAACTTGATCTTCTGGTGGAAAGTGGAGACGGCCGCTCGGAACTCACTGAGTGACGGTCGTCCCAAAATGACGTTGTATGATGAGGGAGAGTCGACCACCACGAAGTTTGCTGTCCGCGTCCTCCTGAGCGGTTCTTCTCCCAGTGAGATGATAGCTAGTCGAATCTGTCCGACCGGAAGGACTTCATTGCCCGTAAACCCATAGAGGGGGGTTGTCATGGGCAGGAGCTCGGCCCGATCAATTTGTAGTTGATCGAACGCCTTTTTGAATATAATGTTGACCGAGCTTCCTGTGTCAATAAAAACGCGGCGAATAGTGTAGTTGGCTATTACCGCTTTGATGAGCAGAGCGTCGTTGTGGGGCACTTCAACTCCTTCCAAGTCCCCGGGCCCGAAACTGATTTCGGGTCCACTCGCCTGCTCTCGGCTGCAGCCGACTGCATGGATCTGGAACTTCCGGACGCTCGCCTTTCTTGCTCGATTGGAGTCTCCTCCGGTCGGCCCACCAGCTATGATGTTGATCTCACCTCGGGAAGTATTGCTTCTATTTTCTTCTTCCCGAGCGGACGGTCGGGAGCGTTCCCTAGACATCCGGAGATTCTCCCGCCTCGGAGAGCGATGCCGCTCGGGAGTTTGTTGTTGTCGTCTGTCAGCTACCGTCCGATCGGCTTCACTAGGCCTCTGCCGCCTGTCGGCTGATGGCGACCAACGACCGCCGCCTCTGGGAACGGGGTGGGCGATTAGAGGAAGACTGCGGCAATCCCTGGTGTTATGTGTGTCCGTCCGGTGGAAGGAGCAGAACATTGGGGTCCATCTCTTCTTTGTCCTGGGCCGCTCGGCTGCTACTTCTTGGACATGAGATCTTGGATGAGCACGAATTGCTTCGGCCCGTGGTCCTCTGGGTGGCTGATGAGCCGCGTGAGACTTTCGTTCGGCAGGAGGAGCCCGCTCGGCTGGAGTTTTTTTTTTCCGGGCCGCTTGCGCTTCCTCCACGTTGATGTATTCGTTGGCCCGGTGTAGCATGTGGTCGTAGTCTCAGGGCGGCTTCCAAATAAGTGATCGGAAGAAATCCCCATCCACGAGGCCTTGTGTGAAGGCATTCATCATGGTCTCCGAGGTGGCCGTTGAAATGTCCATGGCCACTCTGTTGAACCGCTGGATGTAGGCTCGGAGCGATTCGCGGGCTTCCTGTTTGATGGCAAACAGACTAACACTGGTTTTTTGATAGCGTCGACTGCTTGCGAAGTGGTGGAGGAATGTCGTACGGAAGTCTTTGAAGCTTGTGATAGATCCGTCCAGCAACCTCCGAAACCACCGTTAAGCCGATCCGGAGAGGGTGGTGAGGAAAACTCGACACTTCACCCCATCTGTGTATTGATGCAGGGTTGCAGTGTTATCAAATTTACCCAAATGATCATCCGGGTCGCTGGTTCCATTGTACTCGCCGATCGTCGGAGGCACATAGTGCTTGGGCAGAGGGTCTCGTAGAATAGCCTCTGAAAATTGGCGATTGACCCGTTCGGGCAAGGTATCCGCTCGGGGGACTTTGCCTTTTCTGTTATCCCGCATTGGTACCTCATCTGACGAAGAGCCTCTATCGCGATTAGCTGCTGCGGCTTCAGGAGGAGTGCGGAAGAGAGCTCGTTGGAATGGAACCGTGGCCGGTGGTGCTTCCGCTCGGCCACCTGATGCTGATGTGGCTTGCTGCTCAGGCCGCTCGGCTGGTGCCTTCTGTTTTTGTTCCACAAGCTTGGCGGCCCTCAACTCGATCAGAGCATCAAGTTCCTCCGTGGAAAGCGTCACCGTGTGCTGTCGTCCAGCCTCGTCCATTGTTTCCGTTCGGATGCAGGAGCGTTCCCACAGACGGCGCCAAATTGATCCTGTCCGAAAGCTGAATCAACGGACGCTGGGCACGTGGCGCTTTCCGGTTGCTGACGTGGGTCTTCGGCCGCTGGTGCGAACTTCCGGCGATCCTGCAAAGAAGTCGGGCCGGGAAGGGGTTCCCGGCGACATCCTCCGACGCTCAAGTCAGAAAACGAATGACAAGAAGGTGGCTCCAAGGATTTCAGATTGCATACCTCCGATGAAGTCTGATGGCGTTTATATAGAGCCATGAGAGCTTGGTGCACACAACCCGAGGTGTACATGTGTCATGCCCCATACCGCAGCATGGACTTGCTAGAAGAGCATGTTTGACTCCATGCTGCCACAGTCTGAGCGTCTGATTGATGGGACAGCAGAATATTGATCGCACCATACTGCGTATGGTTTAGTCTTCGAACATGCCTGTTGTCAGCAACAGGGGTTACTGAGATGACGTCCACACTACTGAGATGACGTCCACACTGTCCCCTACTCTTTGACTTCCTCTTCTAGGGTCGACCATCCAGCCGCTCGGCCAGCAAGCTCGTCTTTAGTCCGAGGTAGGTGGCCACCCGTTCGGGAAGACTGAGGGTCGTCGTTCTTCTGCTCGGCCCTTCGTTCCTGGTCAATCGAGCGCAGGAACCCCGACTCCTGTCGAGGCGCCTGTTGCCATTAGCTATTCACCGGTCGGCCGGCCGGGAGGTCGGCCCATCCTTCTCCGGTCGGCTGATCGGTCCGCCTCAGATGGACCGCCTGGCTCTTTGACTTCCACGTGGCGTTGACCCCTCAAAATGGAGGTCCCCTGTTCTAACCGCCGGATCAATATATATCAAACATAATGTGTAGACAGTGGGCAAGAAAGTATAGGAAATCTTCCAAAGTATTTCCTTGTTCCAAACATTCACACTTGTGATTGGAGCACAGACACCTCTGAACATGTCAATGCTTTTAAATCCTAAATGTCCTTATACAGGATTTTAAATGCACTGCTGTGTCAAGTTTTTCCAACAACATTGTGAAGGGTAGCAGTTTGATGATTTTCTCGATTGCCATTAAGAGGAATTACTAGCTTCAGGATCTAACATAACTTCAAGGCTTATTTTGTTGGCCATAGCAGAATACCCCAAAGTGCAAGTACTTTGATGACATTGACAAACGGAGGTGATTAGTTTCTTTGAAATTTTTTGAAGAAGTTTCTCAAGGTGACTAGGTAAATACAACTCTAGTCTAACTATCTTGATGATTATCTTTAAAGTTACCCCAAAGTCATCCCATGGGAGTTTGATACATCCCTGAGGGAGTTTATTCACTTAAAGTTCCAGATTGAGGACTTAATTAGGAAGGGGGCATCTACACAAATTTGTAGGTCTAAAAGGGAGGATGAAATGAAGGAAAAGAAATAGCTTTGGGATCCAGTTCGGAAGCATACTAACTTGTTAGAGCATCTTCATCAAGAGGGGAAACCTGTAGTAAGTTAACCTATTTGGTGTCAAAGGGAAAGCAATAGTACTTCAAGAGGATTTACCAATCAATTTCAAGTTGAGTTTGAATTATTTCAAGTTGAGGGCCAACTTCTTTATTTCCATTTTCAATCGCGCGTAAGGTTTCAACCAAATTTCTGACATTCAGGCACTTTTTGATAGAGAATTGATTGCTCAAGGAATATTCTAATCAGCATTGGCCAATTCTAAGCTATACCATTCAACCCATGTCAAATTAAGTAATTACACATTGCAAATTGACTAATTACCTAAATTGGGCAGTTAATGATGATGACTCAGATTTTCTAGTTTGAAAATTCCACCAATATGACCCTGAACTGGTTGAATTATATCAGGATTGTTAATGGATGATACAAGTTTATCCGATATTTTGAAAATAAATTAGATTCATAAAAAAGAATCAGGCAGCAATAGCAAGATCATGTGAAACTCAAATGATTTAGGATAGTATTGAGTGAGATATTATGAACCTTTGTAGCAAGAACTTGTTGGGTTAGATTAGGATTGTTCATGGATGATCCAAGATTATCCAATTTTTTAAAAATAAATTTGATTCATAATAAAGAATCAGCTGGCAATAGCAAGATCAGGTGAAACTCAAATGATTTAGGATAGTAGTGAGTGAGATAATCGACTCAAAACCTTGGCTGATTCAAATCGATCAAAGTTGAAAGGAATTCTCGCTAGTTGTTATCGAACAACGAAGATAGATCCCTCACAACTATGATCTTGTAAGAGGACAACAATGGAAATCCAAGCACAGAACAGAGGAAAAATAAGAGAAAGCTGGGGTGTCTAAACAGGGAATGGAGGAAGAAGTCGTAAGTGGAATGTCTCAATGTGGAACTGCAAAAAAGAGATTAATTTGTATCTCGATGTAAAACAAAGAAAAAAGAAAATGACGGTAGGGTGTCACAAACAAATCAGTTCCATGTCTTGCCACATTATTTGTGTTGGAAGTCCTATGAAACAAAATGTTTTGGCCATGTAGACAAGCATGGAATGATAATCAGAGCCATGATTATAATATTTAAGCAACTATTCACTATTCTATTCTATTGGGCAATGACCTTTGATAAGTTCGTCACTTACAATCCTATGTTGACCATATCTAAAGAATATAAACACAGCGCCACTATGTTGATATTCAATTTCACAAGATTTAAACAACATTTTCTACCCTTTTATAATCACTTTTAGCTTTCAAGCAATGCTGGAATTTTAACCATGTCATGATCCTGTAAATGAATCAGCATTTTATGCAATAGAATCAGAATAGTCTTAAATAAGAATAGGTTTCAAGAAAATTTGCATGCCAGTAAACTCTCCTCAGCACTATAGTATTTACCTTCACAATCTTGTATATGTCAGAAACACCGGAAGCAGTCCCACCCTTTGCAATTCTACCACTCACCTTCAAGCCACTCTTACTTCCACCTGACTGTGTTCTCTCGGGATGGTGTGGTGGTTAAGGCATAGGATGTTGCCATATTAAATTATAGGGTTGAAATTCTGCGTGTCTGAGCATGTCTTCCCCCATGCCTGAGTCACTGTACTAATAGTTAGTAATCACTCGTGATTTACCTCCTCTGTGTTGGCCTAGAGACGGATTGACCAGGACGTTGGAGCGAACGAATCACCTTTTGCCATATTACTTCCACCTGTCCCAACCCAAACTATAACCTAAATAGAAAGGTGAATTCAGGGGGATCACAATCAATTGCGGTCGGATTACGATCACGATCCAACCACAATTGGGTTGTAGACCATCCACTGATCTATAAAAAATAGACCAGAGGATCCGGTCTACATACAACTCTCCTTTCACGATCTTTCATATAGTGAATTTCATCAAAGATAACCCAAGATACTTCCTTTATCACCTTCGCACCCTTGAACAACATTCCTCTCAAAATTTCTATTGTCATAACCAAGCAACTCGCATTTGGTGCAATATAATGGTAACATCACTGGCCATTAGCCCAACATCAGAAAACTCCTGGCTGAGCTCTCTGTACTTCTGGCTGCTCAGAGCCTTTAGCGGAGGTGTATATGGCCCTTTGTTTGTCTCTGAATGACATTGCAATGACTAATACAGATTCCTCTCCAAGCAAGCAAGTGAAACTCTTTGGAAAGGATCTAGCCGAAATGGATAGGTCTTTGCCATCCTTCCATTATACACAGGGCCTGAAAGGGTTCCATTAGTGGAATCATCAGTAGGAGAAGTATAGTCTTTTGGCACTGCAACTTCATGAACCCAGGTAGATGCAGAGTTGTTATCAGATTCTTGCACCAATAGCTTCCGTTTGCCAGGAACTACGCTTTCTTCCATCTACCAACTAATAAATCTTGCCTTTAACGACTCTTCACCAATATGGTCGAAATCAAGAACCCTACGTTGAAATTAGGTATTTGACAATATCCCTCTGTCAAAAGATGGCCAAGCCAACGAAGAACTGCATAACAAAATAAGAAGAAAAATTTATCGGACATAAAGATGTAACTCTAAGAGTGGGAACAACCTCAACTACGAGATGAAAACGGAAGCAACTATGGCTATGTCGGGGGATGACCGGAGAAGATAAAGAATGACTTTCCGGTAAAGAAATCGTCGCCACTGCTTCATGCCGCCGCGTCCCAGACGATGGAGAAGTTAATGGAAAAAAGAATTATTTGAAAAGAAATTGAATCACTCAACTATAATAGATAACCATTAATCTCAAATATATAAAATCTAAACCATTTGATTTTTTTATCATGAATACTCGTTCTTATTAATAATTATCACTTTATTTATTCTATCTCTATCCATAATATTTTATCTCTATCTTCTAATTCTATCTCTATCCATAATATTTTATTTCTATCTTCTAACTTTATCTTTATCCAAAAATAAATTTAATTTCCAACAACCCCTTTTAAACTTGATTTTACGACTCCGAGTAAATTTTGTATCTTAATGAAGTCTTCAAATTTGAGAGGCTTAGTAAAGATTTCAGCAACTTGATCTTGAGATTTGGTGTATTCACTTACACCTTTTTTCTTATAATGCACTATATGATATAGTGATAGCACGTATCGATATGCTTGATTCTATTATGGAAAACTAGATTCTTTGCTAGTGTTATTGCAGACTTGTTATCAACTCGAATTTTGGTTGTCTCTTCTTGTGGTAAATTTAGCTCATTCAATAAATTTCTGAGCCAAATAGCATAGCAAACACATGAGGTCGCAACCACATACTCCGCTTCACAAGTAGAAAGTGTGATATTAAGTTGTTTCTGTGACATTCGAGTGAAAGTTGTATTTCCCATAAAGAACACAAATCCATAGTACTCTTTCTATCATCTATATCTCCATCTCAATCACTGTTGCTATATCCTTCAAGTTTGAAATTGTTAGATGATGAATAAAATAATCCAAAATCTATCATACCTTTAATATAACATAAAATTTTCTTAGCGATCTTAAAGTAGATGGTAGTTGGAGCTTCCATGTAGTGGCTAACAAATCTAACAGCATAAAGAATATCAAGTTTTGTGCACGTCAAGTATCATGAACTTCCAACCAAGCTCTTGAAAAATGTTGGATCAACTTTTTCTCCTTCATCATGCTTTGATAGCTTGACTCCACATTCTACTGGGGGATTTATGAGCTTAGTGTTATTCATCTTGAATTTCTTTAATATCTCTCTTACATAACCTTCTTGTGAAATGAAAATTTCATCTTCCCTTTGGTTCATTTTAATGCCCAAATAGTATGTCATGAGAGTCATCGCTTCTTTGAATTCTTCAAACATACTTGGATTGCTTTCTATGAAGATCAAGTCATCGATATATAGGCATATAATAAAAACATTTGTATCCTTATTCTGAATGTATAGTGCATGTGTTAGATTTTGAGGGATGTTCTAAGACAATCGCCTTATGAGTTTACTATTTATTTGATAAATATAGATTCACTATTGAGTACATATTATATGTTTGAATAGTCTTAAACTCATTTAGTGAATGTCAATAATATAATTCATAGCATGAAAAAATTTGTGATTGGATCACAATTTGTGATTATCTACACATGCAATCATAAACGTATTGGAATTTCCTTAATCATCGAATTGGTGGATTTGGACATCATCAATTATGTAAGACTAGCACGGGTTATACTCTCCTTAGTTCAGCAAAACAGCTATTTCTTACTAGTTGGAGATATTGGGATGTCGAGAGTTAAACGTGAATCCTAATTATAAAACTATTTCATTGGAGTAATTTGCTGTAAGACTTCATATGGTTCTCTACATATATGGATATATTTATGAAGTTCTTACTGCAACTCGAGTGCAAGTTTCCTTTGATTTGAGTTATACAAGTCATCTTGGTTATGAAGACTTATACTTTGACATCTTAAGCAAACATCTCTTGGAGGTGTAGACCTGAGATGATTGAGTATAAGTCAAAGTGCCCGAAGGTGTTTAGATAGCCCACAGAGGATTCACTGCTCCTTGCGAGGAGATGTATACCATATGACCACTCGTTATGATTATTACTCAAAGTCTTTGGCCAAAGTATCACATTTAAGAGTATGAGACTCTTGTACATATGTTCAAGTAATTTGAATCCGCAGAATGAAAAAGTATTACTTGGGCTAGGTGTGACGTAGTCAGCCTAGTGAAGGCAGACACATAGACCATGTCCTGAACCAAGTGACTATAAAATAAGTGAAAAGAACGAGACATGACTCATTACAGTTGCCGAAGGATTGAGAATTAGTTCTAAAATCAACTGTAATTTTTCAGTTAATTGGAGATCATGATGTACTACTAGGTGTCACTCATGATTGTTCTATAATTAAGTGGTTAATTATGGAAGGTCAAGATAAACTGAGAACCTATTGGGTTACACGCACTACGAGTCTCTGAAAAATGTAAAAATAAGTTAGAGAATAGGATTAATAGATCAAAAGATAAATGTTTGGTTGGACCATACATAAGACAAATATAGAAATATTTGTCGAAAAGGAAGTGCGGATGTGCCAAATCTCTTATGAAAGAGTTAGACCCTATTTGGTTTAGTCATGAACCAATTTGGTTTTGCCATAAACCAATTTAGTTTAGCTATAAGCTAATTTAATTTAGTTATGAACCAAACTAAGGGGTTAATGAGTTAATTTTTTGTTAAGATATATAATAGGTTGGATTTACGCTTTCTAATTCAACTCATTAAAGAAAACTATATATTGATATGGTTAAGAGAAAATTAATACACAATTATTATTCGCCTAATTAGGTTTTGGAAACCTAAACCCAATACCTCTCTCTCCCTCTCCTTCTCTCTTGCCGCCAACCATAGCAAGAGGTTCTCCTCTTGTTGCCGTGAGCCACCCAAAGGAAGAAGATTTTCCTTTTGCTTTTTCTTCCTCTTCTTGATCCTTCTCCTTCGCTCGTGTCTAGTACCTTCCGAAGGTGAAGCTTGTTCACTTGAAGTTGTCTTGAAGAGCTCGGTGTGGATACGAATAAAGGCGAGGTTCGATAACATCGCAAAAGGTTGATGTCTTTCTCGTTACAAGTCATCCATAGGGTATACCTAGAATAATTGTTATTCGATTTCATTTTTATTTTATAATCTTATCCGCGTGATTGTATCTTGCATGCATGTGGTATGTGTAATGTAATATATTAGTTTATTTATCGTTAAGTCTTCCACTGTGCATATTTATAAAACTTATTTTTAGCACACACTATATCGGACATATCCTTACAGTGGTATCAAAGTATGATCGTGCTTCGACATGATTGTAAAATTATTTTACGGTTCTTAATTAGTATTATAATTAATTTTTAAAATTTTCCTAGAATTATTAAGAATTTTCTATTTTTGAAAGTTTTCTAAATTGTTAGGAAATTCCACTTTTGAAAAGTTTCTAAAATAATTTAAAAAAAAATAAATTTAAAAATATTCTACTAATTTAGAAATTATTATTTCTGAAATTTCCTAAAATTTTAAGAAATATTATATTTTTGAAAAAATTCTTAATTTGTTAGGTAATACTAAATTTGAAAATATCTAAAAAATTTTAAAAACTCAAATTTAAGATATTCTGAATTAAATTATAGAAATTGTCTTTTTTGAAATTTTTAAATTTATTAAAATATTTTATTTTTTTAGAAAGTTTCCTAAATTCTTTCATATTTGGACGATCTATATTATTTGACATAATGCCTAAATTTATCACAATTATAGCACTTAACTTGAGATTTATTGTAACTCGAGATTGTGTGCCCTCTTCCATGTTCTCTTATTGAATTTTCTCGTCTTTCATTGTTGTTGTTGAAAATTCATCCTTGCTCATTAGCACGATCTCACCCATATCCATGACCTCTTCCACGTTGACTTCTATTGTTACTGAAAGTTTCATCTTTCTTTGTCGGTTGAAGAGTTATCTTTAGGAGTTGTTAAGTAATTTCTTCATTTATCTTCTTCTTTTCTTCATGGGCTTGTAATGAACCTAGGAGTTTGCCATGACTTGTAGATACTTGGTCTCTTCGATGATGGTTGTAATACTATCAAATTTTGAATCCAATGATCGAAGAATTTTTTCAATGATATTTACTTCATCTTACTTCTTGCCATTTCTCTTTAGTTAATTGGAAAGGGTAGAGACTAGAAAAATAATCGGATACCAACTCGTCTTCCTTCATATGAAAAGCATCAAATTGACTTCTTAATGTTTGAAGTCGTACCTTTTTTTATTTTTTCCTCTCCTTAATATGAGACTTGGAGCTTTTTCCCTTATGCAGTTCATCATAGTCTTTCTCCATAACGTCCCAAAGATCATGAGCTTCAAGAAGCACCTTCATCTTAATACTCTAATTATCATAATTACTCACTTTGAGCACCGAAATTTGTAAGGGAGTCATACCTCCATTAGTCATAATCCTAATATCACTTTGCTAGAAAAAGACTTATGGGAGAAAAAATACACTCTACGCAGAAGAGGAAAATAAGAAAAGAAATGCGAACTCAACTTCATTTCATTCATTGAAAAGTAACATATTTGTAGGATTATTGGATAACCACTAATCCCAAATACATTGAATCTAGATCATTTTATTTTTTTATCACGAACCCTCGTTCTTGTTAACAATTATCACCTCATCTATTATATCTCCATCCATAATATTTTATCTCTATCTCACGAACACCTCATCTATTTTATTTCTATCCATGATATTTTATCTCTATCTTCTAACTTTATCTCTATTTTAAAAAAAGTTTAATTTCCAATTAGACGACGCAATGTGAAGCCCCCCTTCCACGGCTTCACGTTGCCGCCATGGTGTAATTGGAAGCAAAGCGAACGGTGAAGTAAAAATCATTTCGGATCTTCTAGTCCACAATTCTTGACCTTTAGTCCCAACACACTTTAAATGTTGTTTTATTTAGTAAATTCATCTTAAAAATTGAAAATCTAAAATGCTTTAGTTTCGGCCTAAATTATAATTTGTTAGTAGTTTTTATCTTATAAGTATATTTAATGAGGGTTTTTTTTTTTCAAGAATCAAAGTTTAGAAAAAAAAAATCTCATTAAATATATTTATAAGATAAAAGTATATTAAAAAATTATAATTTATATATAAAACTGAGACATTTTATATTTTTTATTTTTATTTGATAAATTTATTAAATAAAACGATATATGAAGTATGTAAAAATCAGGAGTAGGGATGAGTATTCGGTTAAAACTAAATCGAATCGAACCGAATCGATTTTTTTCGAACAAATAGAACCGAATCGATTTTTGATAAAAATCGAACTAAACCAAACCAAATTTTTAATAAAACCGAACAATTCGAACCAAACAAACCGAATAAACCGATTTTTTTTTTAAATTTAGTTTGGCTTAATAAAAATTTAGTTCGGTCTAAAAAATTGATTTAGTTCAAAAATTCGATCTATTCGATTTAACTGAATAAAAAAATTTAAAATAGAACTCGAACCGAATTAATAGTTTTTTTAGAAATAAAAAACTGAATTTCTGAAAAAATCGAACTGAATTTTTAAATTTAATTAGTTTAAACGATTTATTCGATTTAACCGAACTTTTACTAACCCCTCGTCAGATCTGAACCGAACAAAAACTGAGGGAGAAGGTGGAAATATAGACACGTGTCCGATTAGGGTTGGTTGGTGTGGTCCGGTTGGGTTCGTTTCTTTCACAGTGGTACTCATTTGGTTGTTATCCAAGCCTTGGCGCTCCTTTCCAATTTGAGACGCCGATCGCGATCCTAATTAATTGGATAATCACGTACCAAAATCAATTGACTCAGATCAAATCAAGTGATTTAAATACGAAAATAATAATACCAAATCACAATCGCCATGGCAATCGCTCCCTATCCGAACCGAACAAATTGAATAAATTAATTTTTTTTAAAAATTTAATTTGACTTAATAAAAATTTAATTCGATCTAAAATTTATGATTTAAAAAATCAATTTAATTCAAAAATTCGATCTATTCAATTTAATCGAATAAAAATATTTAAAATTGAATTCGAACCGAATTAATCGATTTTTTAAAAACAAAAAATCAAATTTTTGAATAAATCAATCCAAATTTTTAAATTCAATCCGTTTAATTGATTTATTCGATTTAACTAAATTTTTAATCACTGATTAGGGGTGAGCTCGAACTCTGTACCACAAGATCCGAACCGAACAGAAAGCGAAGAGACATGTAGGTTGGTGTGGTCCGGTACTCATTTGGTCGTTAAATACTTTTATTTTTTTTAAAAAAAACACACAAAATCAAATTGAATAATTTTAATTTTTGAACAGTTGTCCAAGATTCAGCCTCGCTCCCTTCCAATTTGAGACACCAATCGTATCCTAATTAATTGGATAATCACGTATCAGTGAACAGATCAAATCAAGTGATTTAATACCAAATCACAATCGCCGCAATCCCTCCGTATCCGCCTCTTTCTTAATTCTTCTCCCTCCGTATCGCCTCTTTCTTAATTCTTCTCGGCTCGGTCGCCTTGCCATTTCCACCGCTATAAAAGCCACCTCCTATTCCTCGGTCGATCCATCGAGCGGTTACTTGATGGCGAGGAAGAAGGTGAAGCTGGAGTGGATCGCCAACGACGCGGCGCGGAAGGCGACTTTCAAGAAACGGAAGAAGGGGCTGGTGAAGAAGGTGAGCGAGCTGAGCACGCTGTGCGACGTGAAGGCGTGCATGATCGTGTACGCGCCGGGGGAGGCGCAGGCGGCGGAGGTGTGGCCGTCGGCGCCGGACGCCATGCGCGTGCTCTCTCGGCTGAAGCGGCTGCCGGAGACGGAGCAGAGCAAGAAGATGATGAACCAGGAGAAGCTGATGCAGCAGCGCTTTCGCAAGCTGCAGGAGCAGTTCCAGCGGCACGAGAAGGAGAACCGCGACCTGGAGACGGCGCTATTGATGCAGCAGTGCCTCGAGGGGCGGCGTGGCCTGCACGACGTCGGCTTGGAGGAGGTCTCGGCGCTCGCCTGGATGACGGAGGCGAAGATAGGCAAAGTGAGGGAGCGGATGGAGGAGGAGGCAAGGAACGCCAGCGCAACGGCAGCAGTGGCGGCGGCGGAGGAGCGCAAGGGAAAGGAGGTGGTGGTGGTCCCGACTCATGATTGGTTTGCGGAGGCGATGGACATCGGCGGCTACGAGGGCGTGCCGGCGGACCATGTAATAGTGGATAGCAAAATCAACTCGTGGCTGAACAGTAGTTACTACCCTTTGAACTGAGATTCAATAACTACCGTCGCCTTCTATCTTCTTAATAGCATTTCTCTGCGCATGCATTTCCATTTTCCATCTTTCCATTGGTATCGCTGCTGTGAATGTGCTAGAATTCAACATCAAAAACCATCTTTAGTTCGTTCTGGACCATAATTACTTCTAACAGAGAAAACAGAACGCCGAGAAGCATGCAATACTATTGACCATAATTACTTCTAATCAGAGTAGAACATCTCAGTAGATCGTGCACATCAGGGTTCATCCGGTTCCAATTCCTGATTTATAATTCACAAAAAAAAAAAGAAAAAAAAAAGAAAGAGAAAGAGGGGGAAAAAAATCTCCATCAGAACTCCTGATTTATAATTCCAGAAAAAGACGGGGAAAAGGAAGGATCACATCTCATCGGAGATCCGTAGGAGCCATGGATGAACTCTAAAGAAACTAGATGGAGAGAGAAAGAGATGGTTATTGTCATCGAGCCTTGGCTTTGGGGAGTAGATCCGTTAGGAGCCATGGATGAACGCTAAATAAACTAGATGGAGAGAGAATGTGAGATGGTTATTGTCATCGAGCCTTGGCTTTGGGGAGTAGAGGTGAGAAGCTGTTGTACGAGGACGAGTCCCGGCAAGGAGAGGAAGAGGCGGCGCGGCCGCGGTCGGCGAAGAGCGCGAGAAAGGCGTCGAGGGGTAAGTTGCGGAAGCGAGCCTCGTCGAGATGGAGAGCGTCGAGGACGCAACCGAAGAAGGCCGGGTCGCAGGGGAGGGCGAGGCCCCCGGCCGCGGAGCCGGGGAAGCCATACTCCTCCTCCGCGCGCTGGAGGAGGGCGGCGAAGACCGGGAGATTGAGGAACCGAGCGGGGATGACGAAGCGCCGCCGATCATCCCCCACGTAGACGGCGAGGAAACCCGGGGGTGGATCCTCGACGAGGCGGCGGCGGAGGCTGAGCGCCCGCCACCGCCGCATCACCTGCTTCAGCTGCGCGATCTGCCGGATCCGCTCCACCTTCATCGCCGTCCCCTCTCCCTACCTTTCTCTCTCAGGAATTTTAGCGAACAGGTGGAGCGCTTTATAAGACAAAGAGGCTTTGGACTGAGAGGCTATAAACTAGTAAACTACCGCTTTACTGAAACCTAACAACAATACACCACTTTTTTATTAAAATCATGAATTTTTTTTATTAATCATCAAACTAATATGTAAGATTAACCTAATAATAATTTAGATGCTTAAATTTTATTCTTTTATTTTTGAAGATGGATAGAGGTCTTCCTCCTATTTAAAGTAAACTTATGTAAGACTATCTTTTAAAATATTTATAATTATTATTTATTTGTCAATATGCTCCATAACTCCTCGTGCAATACCTACCAAATATATCGTCTTTTTGTAAATTTTTATTAAAAAAAACGTTTTATTGTATCATTTGTAATCTTGTTTTTCTTTTTTTTTTTTTTTACAAATATTAGATAAGATAACAGTTGCTCAAAGTCAGCACATACACCAACACTATATTATTATGTTATTAATTTACATTAAAAATAGGTTGGACGGCTTGTTTAATATATTTTAAAGCATTTTACTTTTATTTAATAAGCTAATTTATTCTAACTTCTTATCTACCGAAACGGCGGTGAAGGCTGACGCCGACCCAGTCCGACGCGCAGGCGCGGCGTGTAGAATTGGGAATCTTGCGAACCGGATCTAAAATTGAACGGTCAAGTTCGTGAGTTGTAGAACTTATTTTCAATAATAAATATAGAAGAAAAATGATCGAGCTGGGAAATACAGTTATTCGATGCGTCATGATTGTCGTGTGCAATTGAATCCTCATTATAAATTTTAAGACACTTTTCAGTGTTATTAGAAAATTAGCTTCTAAATTTGTTACAAGCACCGACTAATAAACAAGTTAGTTAAATTGGTGAAAGTTATAGTTGCGGTCCTTTGGTGGTGATGCTTCTCTTCCTCTCATCAATTGTCCGACTTAAGGAGTTTATTTTAATTTATTATCAAATATCATTTCATCCCATTTCAATCTCTTTTTTATTTTTGAAAATATATTTATTTTTTATGATATTATAATAGTTGTTACATAATTATAGAAATTACGAGATTATTTTTTATAATCTTGTAATTGCTATAATATAATATTAACCAATATTAATAAAAAAATAAACTAAGTTACGATTTAATTTGTAAATGTTATAATTAATATTAATTAATATTGACTAAATATGAAGTGATAATATTATAAGTTATAAACTGGACCTACTATAATATAATTTCGTAGTTGCGCTATACACCATTATCAAAAATAAGAATATTTTAAGGAATAAAACTATACTGAAGCAGAATGAAATATTAGTTTGATGATTTTAATAAAAAAATATTATTTGAATTTTTGCCTAAAAGAATTCACATCTTTATATTTTTTATTTATCTAAAATTTAAATTGTAAAATCTTTTCTTCTTTTGTATAGAGGATAGTGAAAATTGAATCATTGCCATGGCTAGTGAGTAGAGTAAGAAAGAGCCAAACTCTTATTTGGACCAACGAAACTTCACTTGAGTTCGAGTCATCTTCGATTGGCGAAGCCAGTGACCCTTTAATCAATTTCCATCGTTAAAATTCACCAACAACAGTACGAAATACTATAAATAGTTGTAGGCAGGATTATCTTAGACTGTGATCCTTGGTCCGCTTCTAGACCAAGCGTTGCCCATAGATAGGGTTACATAGATCCCACTTGTATAACAAGCGGTGTCAATAAAATCCTACCTATAAATGAATTGATTCATCTTCTAGATCATAAAGTGTGATCCAAAATAATTGTCGCTAAAAGTTTCATCAAAAAATGATTAGTGATGGGAAAAAAAATAGCGTTGTTAATAGCTCTTAACAACAGTATTGTATACCATCATTACTAATAGTAATAACAGATTTATATATCATCATTGTAGGTGAAATTATCGAGACCATAACCCTTGGTCCGTTTTTAGACAATCACTCATATGTGTGATTCTATGGATCCCACTTGTATAATAGGTGGAGTCAATGGAACCCCACCTATGAATGAGCTGATCTATCCTTTGGATCGCAAAGTGTGATTCAAAAAATTTGCACTCAAATAGTTGTCGCTAAAAGGTCCCGTCAAAAAATAATTAGCGATAAAAAAAATATCATTGTTAATAACTCTTAACAATAACATACCATCGTTACCGATAATAACGATAGATTTGTATATCGTCATTACTCTGATAGTAATGACAGATTTATATACCATCCTAAATGATAATAACGATGGTCATATATATTATCATTAATAACAATAATTATAATTATATATACCATTGTCTATCACTACAAAAATGCATGAGTTTAACGACGGGAGTACCGACGGAATCTTAACTCCGTCGGCGTATACCGACTGAAAATACCTCTGTCGGTACGTACCGACGGGATTTATATTGGTCGATAATTGCTGACGGAAGTTTAATTCCGTCGGTAATTACCGACGGAATTAATATTTCCGTCGGTAATTACCGACGGAATACTATTCCGTCGGGGAGCCCATAATATCGCCGTTAGAATTTTGTGTATTTCCGACGGACTTCTTATTCCGTCGGTAAATAGGCGGGTGCGGGCGTAAACATTACCGACGGAATTATATTTAGTCGGTAATTATCGGGTTTAGGGTTTTATTATACCGACGGAAATCATATTCCGTCGGTAAGTTTCTGCCCCGTACCCGTTTTCTTTGCATTCGCTAAACCTTACCCGATAACTTAGCCGAAATCACCGACGGAATTAACCATTCCGTCGGTGATTACCGACTAAAGTTATATAAATTAAATTTTTATTTATTAATGAACTTGTATAATTTTAGTCAAATTTAGTTGTACATGCAGGAGCGTTCTTTAGAAAGACACCCACTTGCTTGGAGATCTTTCTCAAAACTCACCAGAGAAAGGATGGCACATATATTGATGATCGATCAAAGAACATTGGGGTTTGAATTATCAACTTGCAATTTATATTTAATCTTTAATAATGATTAATTAGCTTTAATAATTGTGTATAATATATAAATTGTATATTTTTTCTACACAGAATGAAATGACAAGCAGGGTTGCTCAGGCATCTCAGCCACCAGTAGAGGGAGGGGAGTCACAGGATCTATCCACCCAGGAAATAAATGAAATTTATTATGATGTTGTGGGTGGAAGGACAAAGAACTCCTCCCTCTACGGCCTTGGTTCCCAGGCCAAGGTGGTATTTGATCGCTTGAGGACTCCTAGGGGCCGTGCGAGTTCCTCTTCTTCTTCTTCTGAGGTGGAGTCATTAAGAAAAGAAAACCAAGACTTGAAGACTCAGATGACTACCATGGATCAGAAGTGGGAGAAGAAGTGGGCTGCACAGGAGCAGGCATTGGCCCAGATGCAAGCAATCATTGCACGATGGGACCCATCACAGCAGCCCCAGTCAGAGGAGACCCCAGACCCATCAGACCCAGACCCTGCTGATGATTAGATTTTGTTGAGGTATGTTTAACTATAACTTGATTTTTTTAGAAATTCATTAAGTCAAATATATTTATTGTATTGAGATATTATTAGAGGTTTATCTTAAAGTGTTTTACATTTTTCAAGAGTTCATACTGATACATTCACCATCACCACTAATATTGGTTATCCAAAATATAATCCAGGTATTTTTTTTTACAAGTAAAATTAGTTATATATAACAATGTTTGAGTTATATTATATTTGCATCGATTTATTCTAATCATAATCTATTGTATTTGACTTTTACAGGATTATATTCGGATATATGTATAAGTGATGTATCATGGTATGTATTTTGGATATTTTGTATTTGTTGTTCACTTGTATATTTTTAGATATTTTTGATTGTGAGAACTTGATACTTAGATTTTATTATAGTTTGGAGATTTTCTATTTGTCGTTCAGTTATGTTTATATATTTGTTGTGTGTTATATTTTGGAGATTGTGGATTGATTTATATTATGATCTTGTTGTTGTATGTTGTGAATATATTGTGTGGATTGTGTTTGTGATACCATCGCCTGTGATGGTTTGTATTTGTATTAAATTTGTATATGGGAAACTAGCAAAACAGGGGCAGGATTTCAAAATTTTTCCAGGTTTTTACCGACGGAAACTAAACTTCCGTCGGTATATTATCGAAAAGTACAGTGGTTTTTTCGATATATTACCGACAGAATTATAGTTTCCGTCGGTAAACCCCGACGGAATCCGTAATTCCGTCGGAAAACACCGACGGAAACAAGTATTCCGTCGGGGTTTACCGACGGAATCTTTTATTCCGTCAGTGTTTGCCGACGGAATCCGTAATTCCGTCGGGAGTTTGCCGACGGAATCCGTAATTCCGTCGGTAATCCCCGACGGAATAAAAGATTCCGTCGGTAAGTTCCGTTTAGCGCCGTTTGACTTTTTACCGACGGGTAAGAAAGTCAGTCGGTAATATACCGACTGAATAGATAATTCCGTCGGTAACTACCAACGGATTTACTTTTCCGTCGGTAAAGTGAATGCCGACCAAAATACTTCCGATATCATAAATTCCGTCGGTATTTCGTCGGTAATGTCATATACCGACGGAATACCGACGGAAAATTCAGTCGGTAATAATGGTATTTTTTGTAGTGTATGATAACAATAACAATTATATATATCATCTTTAGTGATGTAACCTCGTTCAACGTTTGTTAAAGCTATAACGGCGATCAAAGATACCATCGTCAAGGTATTTGTTTCATCGTTATATAGATATTTTTTTCATAATTATTACTTATACGCAATTCATATTTTAAAACATGCCAAAAAATTAATTAAAGATGAAATGCATATATTTTTTATAAATATATTAATGAATGTTAATAAAAATCAAAATACCATATATACTAAAATATCATCGAAGATGATTATACGAAAATCATTAAACTTGTAAAATTCATATCCATTTTTATCAAAAATATTTATTTATCTAAAATCTTGGTACGCAAAATGTTGACATTCTCCAAAAGCTCAAAAAAAAAAAAATCTATTTGGCTTTTTATTTAGTTACTGCACTCATAATTCTCAATAGAACTGTGAGCATAAACAGATACAAGCCTCTCGAAATCTTCCAAATCTCCAAAAGCTCATGCGTCAAGTCCTAAAATTAACAAAAATGAGTGTAAATTACCAAAATACACAAAAATATATTGCAGACACAAGTATGATGGCAACTGATAATGCATAGTTATAAGAAGTTAAGTTGTAATGCAATTTCATATATAAGTACCATATTGCAAACTTTGGTCTTGGGACGAATTGACGGGAGCACTGGGGTGCTGGGACGAACGTATTCATCTTTTTTTACCACCATATTACATCTTCACTTATTGATTTTACTTAATCAAGTTTATATATTGTTTCGGACTATACTACAATACCAAAGGAAAAAAAATTTAAAGTACATATGAGTAAGAGAATTAATCTGCTTATTTTAAGGGCATCTGTAACGCCTTTAACGCTCGAACATGTTAATATTTTTTGTATTATTTTTTTATTAAATCTGTGCTTTAGGGTGTTCAAAGAATTGAATGCGTTAATACTATAGTAACAATAAAAGTGTGCCACGTTATCATTAACGTTTTACATTAACGCCCATTACAAAAACCTTAAGAGAAATAGTGAAGTGATCTTTTTGCCAGACTAGACTTTAACAAATCCTGAAAATGGGTAAGAGAAGTAACTTTAAAATACCATAAGAAAACTCCAGGTTATCATGTCAAACAGTTTGTTTTCACTTCCTAAGCAAACTAAGAGTAACAGTACAAGTTGCCTTAAAATGATTTTTTGTCCAATCTGCCATAAACTACTCAATTTTTTATTTATTCTGAATGTCAAACAACAAAAATTAATTTATCAATTAAAAAGCAATCAAATAGAATGATTATTGATAATATGGAACTACGGGGAGATACCAAACAAAAGGCAAAACTTGGATATTAGATTCAAAGAATAAGAACTTTACCTTCTAGGAAACATCAATTGTTAACTGCTTCATATTATTAGAACATGATTAGTAATTAAAGAGAAGGAAATAGAAGTGGCCATGGCTATCGAATGCTAAAACACCAAAGTTTCAGAATATTGAGGACGGATTTTCTAAAGTAATTATCAGATACTCAATGCCTATAAAGGTAAAGAAGAGCTAGTTGAATAAAGATTTATACTCAATGCCTTACACTTACACAAAGCAAATAAAGATTTATAAACTTTAGGACGAGACCAACAAGCAAATGCAGTGTTCTGCAGGCATATCATATTAGATAACAATTTTGTGTCCTGAACATGTGCATATCATCTCAAGCTGATTTCTCTTATTGTACCATCTATTAGAGTTACCTCTAATAAAAATATACATAATTTTTTTGTCTTTTCCTTAGCTACATAGATCCATCTTAGCATTCATATATTTGCTACAAAAGAAAGTAATAAAACAAATGGTGCTTTTTTGTTCAGCTGCAGTTACATTGTGAAGATCAACAACATTTACAGCAAAACGATAAGTGTAGGACCAACACCCTTTCTCAATTTTGATAAGCTTTTATTAAGAAATACTTGTATAAAAAGAATTAAAAAGTTAAAAGAAAGAGATACAGAAAGAGTTACTTGGTTTGTAATCAGCGGATTACTAATCCAACGAAATTAAAACTTACTAAAGTCTCCTTCGAATGGAGAAGCCTCTTACAGCCGTCAAAGCTCACAACTACAAAGCTAAACTCAATTAAAATTGATTACAAATGTTGGTTTTAACTTTTGCGATCAGAGCTATATTTATAGCTCTGATCGAGGCGTTTGGAAGGGTTCCAAGAGCATGGAAGGGGATAAAATTTTATCCCCATCGCACTGGATCACGATAATGCGCATTTCGATAAGTTTTTTAGTCCGAGCGCCCTGAGAGATTTTGGACGCTTGTTAAATATCAACTCCAACCCAAATAAAGGATAAAACTTATCCAATAAAAGATAAGAGTTACAGATAAGATTTGCTATTTAATTATTTATTTTTCTAATAGATAAAGATGACGACTTGGTAAAAGATAAAATTAAATATGTGGTCAAGAGTATTTTTTTCATTTCATGGATAAGAATTAGAATTTCAATGGTTAGGATTTAATTTAATTGAACGGTCCAGATTGTATGAAGAGTACTATAAATACTCTACCTTGTATTTAGTTTCAATGATCAATCAAGTATCAATTTGTGAGTCAAAGTTTTTTGTTTTTCTTCTTTGTCTTAGAATTGTGAGTGATCCACAAAAAGGGTGTTGTAGTGTTGTTATTGTTAGTGTAAGACAAGTAATTTATTTACTTGTTTGTTGGTCCAATTTTCAACAATTGGTATCAAAGCCAGGTTAATCAGGGATTATTCTTGGTGGAGCTATCTTAGATTGTGAGGAGTTTTATGCTTTACAAGTTTTTTAATCAAACTTGTTTGGTATAATCAAAGCTTTTCGACGTGATGGGGGACCTTCAAGTAGTAGGAGGTATCAAGAAGCTCAACAACAAAAACTACAACACGTGGGCAACATGCATGGAGTCTTACCTACAAGGTCAAGATCTTTGGGAGGTTGTTGGTGGTAGTGAAGCTACGCAGCCGGCAGAAGACGCCAATGGCATTTTGCGAAAATGGAAGATTAAGGCAGGTAAAGCAATGTTTGCCTTAAAGATCACAATTGAAGAAGAAATGTTGGAGCACATCCGAGATGCCAAAACACCAAAGGAAGTGTGGGATATCTTTGCTACACTTTTTTCAAAGAAGAATGATACAAGATTGCAACTTCTGGAGAACGAGCTATTGTCAATAGCGCAATGTGACAAGACGATTGCCCAATACTTCCACAAGGTGAAGTTGATATGTCGCGAAATTTCAGAGCTAGATCCATCAGCTCCTATTGGGGAAGCAAGGATAAAAAGAATAATTATTCATGGTTTGAGGCCAGAATATCGAGGATTTATTGTTGCTATACAAGGATGGCCAACACAACCATCGCTTCTTGAATTTGAAAATTTACTTGCAGGTCAAGAAGCTATGGCTAAGCAAATGGGAGGACTCTCACTAAAAGATGAAGAAGAAGCGCTCTACACCAACAAAAATAAAGGCAACTTCAAACGACACACTGGTGGATCTAAAAAGGATGGCGACAAAGGAAAAAGCTATCATGGGAATGGAGGCTCTTGTCCAGGGGGAGCCTCGAAGAATTATGGTGATCGTAAAAAATTTTCTGGCGAGTGCTACAATTGTGGGAAGGTGGGCCACATGGCAAAAGATTGTTGGTCCAAGAAAAGGTTCGTTCAAAGCAACACGGCTACTTCCAATTCTAAAGAGAATAGCGAAGATGATTGGGATGCTGAAGCTTTGATGGCCTACGAAGATGACAAATCCGCGGTCCTCAGCGACGTCGAGGGCGACGATGATCCCCTCCCTATTGTCCTCCCTTCTTCCTCCGCCAGTTCTTCCTCGGCCTCGGAGCAGCGCATCCGCGACCTCCTCGCCGAGCTCGAGAAGGAACGTAGCGCCAGGAAGGCCGCCGAGGGCACCTTCAGCCGCCTCAAGTCCATGGCTCATGACGCAATCCGTCAGCGCGATGATGCGCTCCGCGAAAGGGACGAGGCTGTCAGGAGGCGCGACGAGGCCCTCCGCGAAAGGGACGAGGCATCGCGATCCGCCGAACGCACCGCAGCGGAGCTCGCCGATGCGATTCGACTCAGAGACGAGTCCATGAAGCACAAGGACTCGCTACGATCCGAGATGGAGACTGCCGCGCAGATGCTCCTTTCCGGCATCGGCAAGATCTCTAGCAAGGTCAGCGGGTACAAGAACTTCTCCGCCTCCGGTGGTCTACCGACTTCCCAGAAGTACACCGGTCTTCCCTCCGTGACCTATGACGTTATCAAGCGAGCGCATGAGATCTCCGAGGAGCTTATGAAGCAGATTGACGCCGCCTCGAAGGCTAGGGATCAAGCCAAGGAACAGGTTGAGCAACGAAATTACGAAATCGCAATTGAAATTTCGCAGCTTGAGGCTGCAATTGTGACTCTCAAAGAAGAAGTCTCCAAGAAGAGCTCGGAGCTGCAAAACCTGGAGCATGTAGCCGCTGAGAGGGGGACACGGATCTCAGAGATCGAGAGTGAGATGTCCAGACTGACACAGCTAGGAGATCATGACACCAGAAGGTCAACAACTGGTTACTTATTTAAGCTTGGTTCTGGAGCAATTTCTTGGTGCAGCAAGAGACAACCAACTGTATCATTATCAAACACTGAAGCTGAGTATCGAACAGCAGCAATGGCAGCTCAAGAAAGCACATGGTTGATTCAACTATTAAATAACCTACATCAACCAGTTGATTATGCAGTTCCAATATATTGTGACAATCAATCGGCAATTCGTTTGGCGAAAAATCCGATCTTTCATGCAAGAACTAAATATGTTGAAGTGCACTATCATTTTATCAGAGAAAAAGTTCTCCAAGAAGAAATTGAGATGAGACAAATCAGTACAGATGATCAAGTTACAGATTTGTTCACAAAAGGCTTGAGCGCCAGCAAATTCAAAAGGTTTCGTGATCAACTCGGCATAGTACAAAGGGTTGGTGTTGAGGGGGAGTGTTAAATATCAACTCCAACCCAAATAAAGGATAAAACTTATCCAATAAAAGATAAGAGTTACAGATAAGATTTGCTATTTAATTATTTATTTTTCTAATAGATAAAGATGACGACTTGGTAAAAGATAAAATTAAATATGTGGTCAAGAGTATTTTTCTCATTTCATGGATAAGAATTAGAATTTCAATGGCTAGGATTTAATTTAATTGAACGGTCCAGATTGTATGAAGAGTACTATAAATACTCTACCTTGTATTTAGTTTCAATGATCAATCAAGTATCAATTTGTGAGTCAAAGTTTTTTGTTTTTCTTCTTTGTCTTAAAATTGTGAGTGATCCACAAAAAGGGTGTTGTAGTGTTGTTATTGTTAGTGTAAGACAAGTAATTTATTTACTTGTTTGTTGGTCCAATTTTCAACAGAACGGGCTGATCTGGGCTCCAACAGGGCGCGTGCCGGGGGCGCCATGGCTGCTCCAGATGGCCCGAGCACCTGGACTTGATCCAGGCGCCCGGACCCAAAAGTCAACTCCTCATTGACTTTTTTGATCTGGGACTTTTGCTCCAGCTCCATTCGCTTGGGTCCAGGTCTTTCGCTTAGGCTCCGCTTACATGAGTAATTTCGGCCATCCGGAATAGAGCTCACTCGAACCCATCTTTCGATCTTGTCGAGCAACCTTCCGCTCCAACTTCTCGTCCCTCGGAAACGCCGCACGCCTCTTTTTCGTCTACCAGCGTACTCTTCCGCAATGCCTCGTCCCTCGGACGTACCGAGCTTGTCGGTAGGAGTGTAAATGAACCAAGCTACTCGTGAGCTATTCGAAGCTCGATTTGATAAAAACTCTTTTGAGCTTGTTTAATGAGGCTCGTTAAGATAAACAAATCAAGCTCAAGCTTCACAATATTCGGCTCGTTAGATCGTGAACATGTTCGTTAAGCTCATGAATCAACTTTTAAATAAAAAATAATAATTTTGATATTGAATTTATAGATTTTACACTCTACTTATGAAACATATAGACAAATATATTAAATTTATTTATTAGAATAAAATTCTAAATTTTAATAAGAATATTATAATTTTCTCTAAATATATAATTTAGTTTTTAATGAATATTTAAATTTATAATTTATATTTATTAAACTTGTTTATCTCGAATAAGCTTGTGAGACATGAATATATTCGTTAAATAAAGCTCGAGCTCGGCTCGATTAGAAACAAGCCAAACTCAAACATTCAAGAGTTTGACTCGGCTTGATTACACCCCTACCAATCGGCTCTCTCCCTTGCTGTCATTCTCGCTAGCTACGTCTTTCGCTTAACTTCCTGTGGTCCTAAGTTCCTGCACACTTAGACACAAGGATATCAAAACACAACAGAACCTAACTTGACTTGGTTGATCACATCAAAACTACCACGGGGTACTTACAATTTCACTTTTTTTTTATGTGAGCAACCCAAATTAAATTAGGATAAATCAAGAAATAAATAACAGTAAGGTAATAAATTTTGCAAGTACAAATGTGCAAAAATTAGATAATTAGATAAATTAACCTTCCCTTAGACTTAATCTCCACTTCTCCCCTTTTGATCACATTAAAAATAGGGGTTTTTCAAAAAAAAAAATAACTTGAAAGAAAATAGAGTCTAAGGGTTAAAAAATTGACTAGTATATCTAGAAAAGATCAAGAAGTTTAAGTTTCATTAATCTTGATTTTGTAATTGATAAACTATATTTGGAAAAATAAAAAAATAAACTTAGAAAAATTATGAAAATTTTTTATAACAGTTGAACATCATATATAAAGCAGATATAAAATTTTAACAAAAAATTTATTTTAAGCAGAAATAAATTCTTATATTTTTTTACATAAAGACATATTTAAAAAAAAACATAAAAATAGTTATTAACGTCGAAGAAGTATACATTTTTTTCAGAAAAAATAAATTTTTAAGAATTGCAATTTTAAAAATTTTTAATATTAAAAATTTACATTTAGATAAATAATTCATATAAAATTCACCAATGATAAAAAAATTTCAAAAAAAATTTCTTAGATAGAGAAAAAGATAAAGTTTTACATAAAAATAAATTTTGCAAATAATAACACTGCAAGATATTTTTAAATGAAGAATACGAATTTTGTTAAAAAATTAATAGAAAATAATACAACAGTAAAAAAATTTTTAAAATTTTTCTATTACTGAGTAATGAAATTTTCTTTCTCAAAAAATTTAATTTTAATTAATTTCTAACAGAAATTATATAGAATAATTTATTTGATAATTCTCAGCAAGAATATGAAATCAAATTAAAAATAAAACATGCATAATGATTTTTTAATTTAAGCATGATTTTAGAACCCAATATATGTTAATCAAAAATTCCGTAGGGATATATTTTGTTGACAATTTTTTGATTTGACCCTTATGATATCTAAAGTTCTTGATAATTTTTGAAATTAGAAATAACTATATTCGAACATGCATAATTCTTTAGATTTTCTATTTCTATTTTTAATTTTTCATTTTTATCTTGTCGAAATATTCCAATCGACAAGATGTTGCTAATGTTCCTTTTAATTCATTATTTTCTTTCAATAACTTCTTATTCTCTAATTCTAATTGACAATAATTCTTTGATAAAATTTAAATAACTGGTTAGGAGGTAGAGACCGTACTTGACTTACCTCTCTTTTGTTTGAAGCTCCCCCTGTAGTGATGTTTCCTTTCGACATTGCTCCCCCTTCATCAATGCTCTCGATGCTCATTTCAGATGAGCTTGTTTCGTCTTCTTCTTCTTGATGACTTGCTATTAGCGCAAGTCTAGCGAGGGATTCGATTTCTGATTCGAACAACGTTTCGTCCCACATTATCTTTAGAATTCGATACTTTGTCTGGACTGACTTTTTGTTCTTCTTGTTGTTCTTCAACTTTGGGCAATTGTCTTTGACGCGTGTCCTTCTTCATCGTAGTGGTAGCATTTTATCTTTCTTTTCTTTCTTTTACCTTGCACTTGATTAAATTTATTAGTTTTAAAGAACTTTTTAAATTTTTTTACCATGAACATCGTTTCATCATCGTCGAGGGATGTTTCAAAATCTGGTTCATTCTTTTTTGCCTTTAGGGCAATGTTATGCTTGGGCTCCTTTTTCAAATCTACATATTTAGTTTCATGAACTTCAAATGTAGAAAATAACTCTTTTAAAGTACTTATCTCAAGATCCTTAGAAATATAATGCGCATCTACTAAGGATACTCATTCAGAAGTTCTAGGAAATGCGTTAAGCACGTACCTTAGTGAATCTCAGTTAATTACCTTTTCTCCGAGATTCGTAAGTCTGAGAATTAAAAAGCTAAAAGAAAGAGGAACAGAAAGAGTTACTTGGTTTGCAATTAACGGATTGCTAATCCAAGGAAATTAAAGCTCACTAAAGTCTCTTTCGGGCAGAGAAGCCTTTTATAGCAGTCAAAGCTCACAACTACAAAGTTAAACTCAATTAGAATTGATTACAAGTGTTGATTTTAGCTTCTGGGATCAAGGCTGTATTTATAACCTTGATTGGGGTGTCCGGAAGGGTTTCAGGTGCCTGAAAAGGGATAGAACTTTATTCCCATCGCCCCGGATCGCGACAGCGCCCATTTCGATATGTTTTCTAGTTCGGGCACCCAGAGGGATTCCGGACGCCCACATCGGGTTGAATTGGCTCAACCAGGGTGCGTGCCGGGGGCGCCCTGGCTGCCCCAGGTGGTTCGAGCCCCCAGAATAGCTTCAGGCGCCCGAACCCAAAAGTCAACATCTCGTTGACTTTTCGGTCCGCAACTTCCGCTCTAGCTCCGCTCGCTTGGGTCTGAGTCTTTCACTTCGACTCTGCTTACTTGAGTGATTTCGGTGATCCGGAATAGGACTCACCCGAACTCATCTTTCGACCTTCTCGAGCAACCTTCTGCTCCGGCTTCTCGTCCCTCGGAAACGTCGTCTGCCTCCTTCTCGTCCGCCAACGTAGTCTTCCACAGTACCTCGTCCCTTAGGTGCACCGAGCCCGTCGGTTCTCTCCCGTACCGTCCTTCTCGCTAGCTACGTTTTTCGCTCGACTTCCTGTACTTTTAAATTTCTATACACTTAGATATAAAGATATCAAAATACAACAAAATCTAACTTGACTTGATTAATTATATCAAAATTACTATAGGATGCTTATAATAATGTTGTAGGAGTACTTCTCAAAGAATGTCCCACGTGCATGACAAAGGATGAAATAAAGATATAATCCCTAAGAAGCCATGTTAAAAGATAACAAACTTTGCAAACACTATGAGACAACAAGACATTAATTGATCAATTATTCAAAAAAAAAAAAAAAAGTAAAGGCTCACCTTCAATAAAGGAATTTAGCAATGTGGTTTTCCTTGCATGTTTAGGACCAAAGACAAAGCATTGAAAAACATTTCTTTGTGTACATTGCTTTTTTCGATCCAAACGCCTTTCTCTTGTTACATGAAATACTGAAGCAGGATCACCAGTATATCCAATGTAAATCAAGTTAGCTAAACTAGCCTTTGGATCTTGAAGTGTCATAAGAGCCCACTGCGACAGATAGGAAATATTGGTCATGACAAAGCACGACCAAAAGTGATGCATTAAGGAATTTTTATAAACTTAAGAACAAAAAAAAAAAAAACCAAGTAAAGAAATTTCATAGAATATGCTAACATCTATCACGATAAAAAAGTTCAGTTACAAACAAAAGGTCACATTTAGTATATGTAAAGGAATTCATGCACAAGGAAAATTCCAAGAAGTTATAATGAGATTTATTAACTTCAATCTGAATGCAAAAAATCGTAATGATTAACATTGGTGTTGTAAAGGAACTTCAGATAAATAGTGTACGCCAAAGTGAGGTTTAGAACATTCAACGAGTTACTGAAATGATAGCCTGTGAAAGTACAAAAACACAAGTGAAGAAAGTGGGATAGGAAATTCAAAATCTTGAAATCAAAAGATAACAAAAAGACAAATCACCAAATAAATTCCACTATAAACTTGTGCTCGATATATTCTTTATAGTTCACGCACTGTTGAAACAGTATATATTAAATCAACCAACTTGTGCTATGATGTCACTCTCAACAAAATTTTTATATTTCATCATGTTAAATTTATGGAGCATGTTTTTTAATTTGTCATCACCTCCTTAAATTCCACGGTAGTAGACATTGATTCTGAGCTCTCTGCTACACCAGTCCTCTCGTGGGACCCTCCGACACCTGTTCCGCAACCTGTCATTAGCCGTAGCCGCCCGCAACCGACTTCTTCACTATTGTCATCGTCACCGCCATCACCGCCTCTTATTGTCGGGCCATCCACGCTGCCTGGTGGCGACCGACCCTCTAGCCCACCACCTCTCTATCCCCCTCTCTCTTCTCAAAACTAACATCACATACAAACTCGCTCCAAAAATGTCATCTACAAACTCAATCTAAAGTATCTTCTTCATACTAGCCTTCCAAAACCCTGTGAACCCTTCTCTGTCAAGCAAGCACTTAAAGATCGAATTGGGTACAAGCCATGCATGAAGAGTATGATGCTCTTCTCCGTAATTAGACTTGGACTCTTGTCCCGCCTTCGCCAGGCCAAACTCTTGTAGATAATAGGTGAGTGTTTCGCATTAAGCATAATTCTGATGGCTCAATTGATTGGTATAAGGCTCGCCTTGTTGCTAAGACTTTTCATCAGCGTCCTGGTGTTGACTTTCATAATACATTTCAGCCTTGTTATTAATCCAGTAACAATGCGCATTGTTCTTAGTCTGGCTGTGAATCAAGGGTGGTGTCTTCGCCAACTTGATATCATCAATACGTTTCTTAATGATCGCCTTTAAGAGGAGATTTATATGGTGCAACCTTTGGGAATGCACAGTGCTGAGTTTCTGGATCATGTGTGTCATTTGCATAAGGCGCTTTATGACTTGAATAGGCTCCGCGCACTTGGTATTTGGAGTTTTGCGCTTTCTTGGTCTCTCTTGGCTCTGTCGCATTTCGGGCTGACACCTCCTTATTTATTTATTTTCAGGATGGTACTCTTATCTATTTCCTTGAATATGTTGATGATCTAATCATTATAGGGAGTGATGATTCTTCTGTTGATATCATAGTATGTAAACTTCATGCAAAATTTGTGATTAAGGATCTTGGGGCTCTTTCCCTCTTCTGCGGTGTTGAGGTTCGCCTAACCTCAAATGGTCTTCTCTTGTCTCAACAAAAGTATGTTCTTGATCTTCTCTCCAAACACCACATGCTTGACTTCAAGCCGGTCTCCACTCTTATTGTTGTTGGCTCTCGTCTTACTTTACATGATGGGTCTTCGTTTTTTGATGCGACTAAGTTCCGACAAGTGGTTGGGAGCTTACAACATTTCCGCATGATCGTCCTGATATTTCCTTTACAGTCAATAAGCTCTCACAGTTTATTCATGCTCCTTTAGTGACGCATTGGGCCACTGTGAAGTGTCTACTTTGATATCTCAATGGTACTAGGGATCTTGGCATTCGTCTTCTTGCGGATATACCTCTTACTCTTCATGGTTTCTCCGATACAGACTGGGCAGGAGATCCAGATGATCGGTATTCTACGAGTGCATTTATTATTTTTCTAGATGTTAATTCAGTTTCCTAGAAATCTACCAAACAGCGCACTGTTGCGCGCTCTTCGACTGAGGCTGAATATCGCGTTATTGCCTCTGTAGTATCTGAGATTCAATGGATTAAGTCACTTTTGACAGACCTGCTTCTTCCGGTTACCATGCCTGCTATGCTCTTCACTGATAATTTGGGTGCCACCTATCTTTCAGCTAATCCTATTTTTGACTCTCGGATGCAGCGTCTGACTATTGACTATCACTTTGTTCGTGATCTGGTACATGCCTCCGAACTACGAGTTACTCATATTCCCGCTGATGATTAGTTGGCTGATGTACTTACCAAGTCACTTTCTCGATCTCGACTGTTTGCTATTTGCTGCAAGATTGGTGTCATTTCTGGGACACGATCTTGAGGGGGCGTATTAGGAAATAATTATTATTAGTAAATATGTATTTGTTTCTTAGTTATTAGAGAATAATTATTATTAGTAAATACTTATTTGTTTCCTAATTATTAGAAAATAATTATTATTAGGAAATACTTATTTGTTTTATAGTATTTTATATATTTTCCTATTTTATGTGTTTTCCTATATACCACATATTATCATTAATAAAGTATATAAATTCTATTAATAAAGTATATAAATTCTATTGTCAACACACTCGAACATCATTCATTGTTTCTTACTCTGTTGTCCCCTCGGATGGGTCTAGTGGCTAGCGCATGAGGTGTTGCCATAATGAGGTCTGAGGTTCGAATCTCGGCAAAGTCGAGGTAAATACCTCCCTTATGTGCTAGTCTCTATTACAAAGGCTAGTAGCCGCCCGTAATTTACCTCCTCCATGTTGACCTTGGGACGGATTGACGGGGGCACTGGGGACGAGCGTATTTGTCTTTTTTGCCACAATTGTTTCTTACTCTGTTCCATCCATGTTTCCTTGATTTCGAGTGATTTTTTTTATTTATTTAAATTGTTCCTCCATGCTTTTAAATCACATATGGTGTTTCAATGTCTTTTGGGTGAGCTTGTAGCCTATTCTGATTGAAGGTAGTATGAATAATTTTCAAATCCTCCTTGATCAACCGTAAACTCATATATTTAGAATTTCAGATAAGATGCGTGTTCGACTATAATTATTGATACTAACGAAGTGAATCATATCATACTTGTTGAACCCTTCCCATTGCGACATAGATATCATAAAATTGCCTTTTGGATCCCTTGAGAACTAAAAGCCTGATCTTCTAATGGATTGTGCCTTTTTAATGACCATTCATATAGACATCAAAGAAGACTACTGTTATGGATGTCTTTGATTGTATGGCTTTGTAGTTTTCTTCTGCATGACCTGAAATGAGCAAGCTGTTTGTTTGTCTATGTATGCATGTAGGTAATTGTGTGGAATTGCCAAATATGCAGAATATTTTGTTATGTGTATATCTGATGTTTGGCATTACCTTTCCTCTATTATATCACACACTATTTTGCCAATGAGACTAGACGCTATCAAAATGCCCTAACTGTATGTTCAGCTTGTGTTCTTGTGAATAGCTATTGCATTTCTTTTGGATTCAAATGGCAATATGGAAATCTTGGTTGGTCATAAAATGTACATGGAACACCAATCGAATCAAAATTGTTATTCCCACTCCCAAGTCTTTTAGATACGTATCACTTCTATTCCAATGTACCACACAACTTTACTGTCGTTCCAATGGACCATTTGTTCATGTCCAGGGGTTGCAAAATGCTGTAATTGCACTTTTTTACACCATCAAGTAATCTTAATATGAAAACTTCCTTGCATGGTTACTCAAAGAACTCTCCAAATATGATATATGTTTGCCTTATCGATCATTTGATTAATAAGGAAAAGGGAAAGAAGTGAACCTCTACTGATGGTATGGGATTACATATATACATGTATATATATATTTGGTGTACAAAATTTTGGTTTTTCTCTTTTGTTTCTTTTGAGACTGAGCTCTTTGATATGTTCTTTGAATTTCCTCAACTAGCAGCTATCTCCCGTCTCTGCCCTCCTCCCATTTTCTTCTACTTTATCCTTGTTTGTGCAAGCACATCACAGATTAAGTTTATGTTATGGCAACGTCAACTTACATTGAAAATCATACACTCTGCCCTCCTCCCATACCTTGCTTGACTCATTGGCCCGCGCCTTCTGTCCAAGAAATCTTTACTTCTTAAAATGGGGGATGATTGTTGGGAGACGTTGTATAACCTGTGGATCCACCAAAATTGGAGTGTCTAGTTTACAGATGGCTTTCTTGGCATCGTAGAGGACAGTAACCTCCTCATCACTGTGGATCTCCCTCAATTTGGAACAATTGATCCTAGTGAACCAATTGAGCACTAATTAGACTAAGTAGTTTGAATGAGTCCATTAGGTCAATAGAGTTGGTAGGCAAATTAGACCTTTTAGGTTAGTCAAGCTAGATTAAGCGATTATGTGGAGCGGAATAGACACGCTCGTTTGGTTGACTAGATGAACTAGGCAAACTATATGGGTAGATTAACTAGGCAAAATTTATGAGATTAAATTTCTTCATCTTCTATGACTTGATAATTATTGTCCCTCAATCAAAGACTTTAACTCCCACCATGCTAAACAAATCATCTACCAAGATTATACTTATAAGTCTTCAACCTCCTTTGTATTCTTTGTCGTCGGTCGAGTTCATCTTATATGAGATCAGGGGGCGGATTTACATGGGTTTTCTCAGGACAATTTAATGGTTAGTACATGAGGTATTGTCATCATAAGGTCTGGAGGCTAGTAGCCGCTCATGATTTACCTCCTCCGTATTGACCTTGAGACAGGTTAGCAGGGGCGCTGAGAGTGAGCGTATTCGTCTTTTACCACCAGGGACGAATTTACATGGGGACTGGAGGAGTCGTGCGAATGGCTATGTGAAGGAGCTACGACACAGTGAATAAGTTTTAATTGAAGGGAGCTACGACACATGAATATATTTTTAATTGAAAGGAACCGTGACACAAATGAATTTAAAATTGATTAATTAAATAAGAGAATTTATATATACTTCTCCTCCCTAAACCAATCATGACAATATATATAAATTTATTCTAAATTTTAAAAATTATAAATAAATTATATTTATTTATTACATATATTATCAATTTATTATTATCATTAATATTATTATTTATTTTTTTAAAATAATTTTAATTAAATATCAAATTAATTTAATTTTTATTAATCAATTTGATCCACTATCAAATACTAAATTAAATTTTAAATATTTTTAGCAGGATCATTCTAGTCTACGATATGATCCCAACTGATTCGATTCTAACTCTAAATCAATCATGCATAGGAACTCATCCCCTCGGATGGGTCTAGTGGCTAGTGCATGAGGTGTTGCCACAAAGCCGAGGTAAATGTCTCCCTTATGTGCTAGTTACTATTCCAAAGGCTAATAGCCGCACGTGATTTACCTCCTCCGTGTTGGCCCTGGGACGGATTGACGGAATGGAGGCGAGCGTATTCGCCTTTTGCCACCACGATTCTATAAAGTATGATTTTACCTACCATCCACGTGTAAATCGTGTACATCGAGTTCTTCACTTCTGGTAGCCGGTACTACGTCATCAGCTCTATCCGCCTTCTCGTCGGCACCTTCCTCCTCTTCTCTCACAACTTCGGTCGCGTGACCTTTGAATATAATATATGATAATTATTTTCGTCACTTAGTATGTGGCCCTCTAAACCTAAAATCTTAGATCCGTCTCTCTATGAAACCTAAGTAGTGAGTCCATATGATTCATCTAACTCTCCAAGCATGCTCCAATGTCTTATCCTTCACCATTGACCTACCAACTTAACTTCCTCTTGGGTTACCCTACTTAATTATATATGAATGACGTACAATTTAGGCGAGAACAATTTATTATTGTTTAGTTATAATCAAAGATCCAATAAACTGGAGGTTACTGTGGATTAGTTGAAATGTCTAGTCAATTAGAGAGTCTACTTAATTAAGACATTCTACTTGCAAATAAAAGGGTTTTATTTTAAGTTGATTAAATATGAATTATTTGACTGAGATAGGTTGAGTCAATTAGCTAGTGAACTAATTAAACATTAACCTTGAGCAAAGTTATTATTCTATGTTTGAGAGTCAATTAGGCAACAATCGTCAATTAACTGATTTCCTAATCAAATAGATCAATTGTCTATAAACAAGCATGAGGTTAAACTAAATTTAACCTGAGACCATAAACAAAGTGCTTAAATTATATTAATAAAATTCTAATGAAGTATTAAAAGTTAACGTGTAGAAATTATTTTACTTGTTAAACAAAAGACATTATTAAGAGAATGATGGTAAATGCCCAAAATACGCTTGCTTTGACTTGCCTCATCAATCATCATCAATGCCCACTTTTGTTCTTTGTCGGCAGATTCCTCAAAATTTAAGATCAACATCAAAAAACATAATCTTATTTATTTATTTATTTTATTTAATTCCTTGGAGAAATTAGAAGATGAATAATCCCAACCCAAAATTATCAGAAATTTAAAGAGCTTTTAGTATTTTCTATTTTTCTATAAAATGATATATCCTTTTTGAAAAAATAAATATGAAAATTACCAATCAAATAATTTTTCTCTCATAAAATAAAAATAAAAAATTTATAAATTAAACGCGGCCTAATTTTCCTAAATATGAGGAAAACAATACAGCCGTGATTTACCTTTGGGTTATAAAAATAAAATAAAAATTTAAGGAACGAATGAAAATGCAATTCTACGTTGCAATAAATAAATATGGAGAAAAGTAGGTAACTTTCTGACACATGATTCTTCTCTTAATTATTGCTTTATATTTATTTTCCATTTGCACACTGTTCGATTCATCAGCATTTAAGAGATAGCATGTGAATTATTGTTTTTCTTTTTTCTTTTTGTTAAAAATAAAAAGGACACCGCTTTTTATTATTTTCATTATTATTTTTAAATATTAAAATAGTTACTATTATATTTTTTTTATTCTAATAGCTATTTAAGGAAATCGATTTAATATTTTCTAAGTTTTGATAATTATGATTATAGCTATACAGTTGTGTTCAAATATTTTTTAATTAAATTGATATGATTTTGATAAATTTGTAACTAATCTTAGATGCTCTAAACTTATTCAGGGAATATAAGGTTTTTATGAGGATTATCTTGAGCTGTCATTTAAGTTAAGAGAATATTTTTAAAATAGCAAGTTTTAAATAAAATCATATCACCCGTAATCATCTATAAATCAATTATGGATACAAGTTGATAAAGAATATAAATAATAATTTTATTTTCTATTATAGTAAAGACCAACTACCCAAACAATAGTAGTCTATAAATCAATTAATGAATATAAATAATAGTTTGAGTCCCTACATATTGTTAGACAAATACCCTCATGATTTATCCTCTTCTATGTTCATAATTTACTCTAATAAATAAGAGTACCTTTTGATCACTCATCTACATATAAATACATATATTTAGTCTTTGATCATGATTATTTTTTAGTACCTTTTTCATTATTTAAATCGTACCTAATTATATGAATTATGAATTTATGATTAAGCTCATAATCGTCAATGCCGCTCACTAAACTTTCTAGCAAATTTAAATACTTTTGACGTGGTTAAATTTTAAAGCCTCAAATTCATTAAAATCCTCGAGATTATTTTATTAAAAAAAAGGAAAAAAAAAACAAAAATGGCAGAAAAAGATTTTAATATTATTTGTGATATTTAATTTTGGTATGATAATCATCTGCCGACGGAATGACCTACCTAATCCATCAAATCCAGTGCCAAAAATGTTCCAATCAATAGAATAACATAAAACAAATTAATTTACATTTTAATTGTTGATCCGAACTGCTGCATCAATCCATCCAATCACACTGTTATTATTTTTTTAAAAAGGAAAATTATAAAGAAATGAAAAATATAGTAGAAAAAAAGATGCTAAAAATAATATAATAATAAAATATAAATAGTTGAAGAGTTAGTTGGCCTTTCACATCTCCATCCAACCCTTTTTGAAGGAGACACCACAACAAATAAAAATAATAAATATATCGCAACAAAAGATCGGGGGTAGATTAGTCATTTCATACAAAAGTTGACTAAAGGTATGCCACGTGGCGTTTTGGAAGTAACTTCTATGGTCAGGGGCATATTGGTCTTTTAGGATGAAAAGGAACGATACAAAATCGGGAGGGTGGGTCGAGTGTTTTTACTTCCTTGTCTGTGCCCTTTAATGGTTGTGTCTTGTGTGGGGAGAGACCGTCGCTGCAGCAGCATAGGACTGAACAGGGCGACCTGTCGATTGTGGCCGGAGAAGATCGTCGCATTCGGTTTCGATCGGTCACCAGTCTGCCGCTTTGGAAGGTGTGCGAAAAAAAAATATCCGTTTACTGTTTTTTTGTTTTGTTTTTCGATCTGAGTTCCGAGCTGTACTTGGTGTTTTCTCATGCGTCCTTCGTCAAGGCGGACCCGTGTGCAGGGTTCTAAAATGTGGGAATTGGGATGTGTGGCTCTCTTGGTTAGTGAGATTCTCAGATCTGGGTAGTGATTTTTATTGGGGAATGGGAATGTTTATTAATTTTGGTTTCGAATTTGTTTGAGTTGAGTGCGGCTGGATGTGCATGTGGGTTAGTTTTTTCATTCTTCATGATTGATGATAGAAATGGTTGGATTTATCGTTTTGCTTTGTCTCGAATGCTTGCTGGTTGACCAATTGAAATCGGTAATCGATAGTTTCCATAGTAGTGTTTTTGCTATATATATATATATATTCGCGATGCTGAGTAGTAATTCCCGTTTTGTCGAGTAATTCCTGTCAAAAGGGAACTTTGATAGCGAGACAAGATCGAAAACCCGCAAAACTATGTTTTTTTTCCTGCCGTCGTCATTCTCTTGAGTCTCTCCATCTCGCGGGCTAGACTCTCTCCAGAAGGCGACGGCGGCGTCCATTTTACTAGCGGATGATGGCATCTCTCCAACGGCTAGCGGCGTCCCCCTTGATTTCCCGCCAATAGGCAGCAACGCCTTTCCGGCCCGCTTAGTCGCAGTTGCATGATTGTAGTTCTGGCATTCCCTCGATTTTGGCAGCGTCTCTCCAGCCCTCTTCAACTTTCAATAATTATTGCGGCCAACTAATCTGTAGCCTTTAGGGTTGGCATTCCCTCTCTTCCTTTCACTATGAATATTTTATTACGTACACAGTCTAATCATTAACACCCCCTAGTCTTCGGTGACTGCAAGGAACCCTGGCCTTGGGAAATTTTGATCAAGCTTAAGTTTGAGTTACTATATAACTTGAATCTCAAGTGTTAATATACTAAACATGTCTGGTCTGCATATCTAGACAAGCTAAGTTGTAGATCAGCCCAACTATGCTGCAAAACAAGATGATGGGCATCTCTCTTTCACATCTAAATCTAGTCAAAATTTTGTTTTGAGATCAAACTTGGGCGAAGTTCAAACATGATGATCAAATTTAACCTTACAAGTCGTGTATTTTGCAGTACATGAAAATAACGTATTACGAGTTGAATTTAGATGTTATGAACTCTTACAAATTCCCAATATTGTTAATTTATAACTTTCAATTCATGAGGTGATGCATGGATAGGTCCACATGCTTAAATAATCCTTAAATGAGCTTGTCCATGAAATAAAAAAGTCAAGTTTTGTACTAATGCTCTGGCCCTTTGGAGTCTAAATGTATAGCTAAAGTTTGGCTTGTGAAGAAGTTGATCCCAACAAAAATGACATTTTAACTAGCGGAACTATGAGTACAATTTAGGGATTAGCCCTTAATTGGGCATATGGTAGCAAGGTCATTATATACAATTTAATTAGTTATAGTAGAGGTTCTTAATGTTATCATTAAATACTTGTCCAATCATAGCTTAACAGTGATAAACCTTTTTATGTGTTCATGAAAGTTAAGATTATAGACTCATTAATAAAGAGGCTTCATAGGGACAACAGGAAATAGGGTGTGGCTGCTTGATCAATCAACCAAAGCAACAAATTTTTTATGAGATTTTATCTGAAAGATCTCTAACTCTAAACCAAGAACTTTAACTTCTAACACTTCAGAGATCTTGTTTTTTCCCCTGCTAATAATCAACTTAGGTGTAGGGGTATGGGATTTATATTGACATCTGAAATTTAGTTCTACGTTTCCTTATATTCATTGTTATGCATTCTAGACATTTCTATAGTTCCACCCCAAATATCTATCAAACTTAGCCCAATTATAATCACCTTATTATTGGAGCAAAAGGTGATATTGCTCACCCCAAGCGGCCCAGTATCGCTGGTCCCACGACAAGATACAGGCAGGTAAATCATAGGGGGCATTTTGCTTAAGTGCAGTGGTCCTTTGTATGGAGGTCAGACACTCAATGAGGCATTTTGCATCCGTTGGGAATTAATCCCAAAATTTATTGGAGTAAACACCCGTGTAGGTACCAATTGCGCCAACCCATGGGGGATATACTCACCTTCTTATGACCATATTACATGTAACTCGATCCATGCCAATGTCCTTAAACTGCTAATTGGGAGTTAAACTCAATGTGGTGGATAGTCAATTCTAAGATATTAATCTCCTTATGTGGATTCTCCACTTGTTCAAAATTATCATTTTTTAACAATTAATTTAATTGATCAGAATATTCTTGTAAGTTGAGGGATATCAAGGTCTTCAGTGAGTTTTTTTTTTTTCACACCATGCTTCTATATTTTTTATTAACATTCAGTTCAAAAGGTGGGAGCAGTTTAATGAAGATTTATTTATGCATTTTCTGATATATATGTGACATAAACAGGAGAGAAAAAAGAAACCTTATACATGGGGTACCTGTGTAGCTGAGTTATAAAAGATAAGTGCCAAGAATCCTTCCAATAGCTTATTGTATATAGACAAACATGAGTAGTTTCATTATACCATATAGTACAAAAATAAGTTACTTAGTTTCAAAGATTTAAGATCTGAAGTTTTGGAGAAATTGCATGAAAAATAAAGTTAAACAAGAAACAAAGATAGGATCTTTGATTCAGATATCACTTGATGTAGAAGAAAAAAAGGAAAACTATATATTTAGATATGTTACTCATAAATTCTATTCTATATAGAGTGAACTTACAACTTGTGTTATGATAAGACAATTCTTTAGCTGTAATCATTTTATGCAATTGATATACACTGTTCAAAGAAGAATATGCTGACAAGGGGGCAAAAGACAGCTTACATCATGTTTTTGATGGTCTTTTGATATGGCAGATGAATGAATAGTGGCATCTCATTGTTAATGATGTTGCATAGCCGGTCACATATTCTTCTCAAGATCTTTGCCAAGGGAGTAGTACTTGGAAACACAATAAGGAATGTGGGACATGGGCGCTGACCCATGTTCCCCACCAGATAAGAGAAAATTTTATATCTTTTATTCATAGTAGATAACACCTTGATTTATGTGTAGCTTCTCTCCGTCCCAAGCCCTTATTCAAAATCTTAAGATATCCTAATATATTTCATTTTCACATATATGAAATTAACTGCTTGGTAGAAAAGGTGGGCTAATTCTATTAAAATGCCCCCATGCTATGTAGGATTCAACAAGGGCTAAAAAAGAGAACCTCACTGTTGCATATAAATAAGTTATTTTCATGATATGAACCTAGTATCTCATGCCCAAATAGCACAATCCTGCCAATCTCTCAACTTTATCAGTCAACCAATGCTCAACATACTAAGTCCGTGTGAGTACCAGTTCTAGTACACTTGATCTTCCACATAAGTAGCAACTCTCCTTTGAATTGAATGTTATTTAGGAGTTGATTTATGTGAAATTATAGAATAGGTTTTGCTTACTGTGTCATTATTATTTTTATATGTTTAAGTTGTCTGGAACCTCAGGTCCTCAATCAATGGTCATTTTGTAGACTTTTAAATCCATGGAAATTTGGTATTTAGGATATCAAGAAAATGTATCATTTCATCCATATAGGTAGGGAAGAAGCAAATATTCAGTGTTCTCATACTCCATAATTTTCTCTGTTCCCGTCTGCACTTTGACTGGTTGAACTAGAAAATAGATATGAGAAATTCCTCTTGCAGTTTACTAATTCTAATCTATGTCAATTTTCATATTTCAATCCCTAGTTTAATTCCATTGCTTTGCCATATAACTTAGTGGAATGAATTTTGATCTTGGAAATAAAATTTGTGGTTCTTTAAAATGTTGTTTCTGCAATGCTTAACTTCTCATGATACTTGCCAGTGAAAATTCTTGCATAGTTTACCGACAAAGGATCTTCAATTTTGTTTTATTTTCTCCCTCTCTACTGTCTATTCTGTAATTACTTTTTTTTTCTTTCATTTTCACATATGCACATTATTTACTGGTTGACCTTGTGTTTCCAGCATCCTTTTGTTAGGAAAATTTAAAGAGATAGTAAGTAGAGTATCTCATTAATGAAAGGAGACAAAAGACTCAGTCACCAAATCAGCACAAGATTATGGACTAATATGTTTAATTCTTTGATATCAATAGAAGAAATAAAAAAAACTGTTGATAAAAACTTTAATGATTTGATTTCGCATGTGGGACTGAGAACTGAAAGTTTTGTAAAATTCTTTTGTTGGATCAATAAGAACAATATTATATGAACAAAATTATCTCATCCAATCAATTATCAAACATAGGCAAATTATTGCTTTATGAAGTTACACTTCTTTTAGAAACTTGAATTTCCATTAACAAAATGTCTTGGAAGATGCATTTTTATTGTGCTGTTGTTGGGGGAAATGGGCTTCATGTCCGGGTAAATGTTTTGGTTTATACTAAGACCCAAAAAAACTAGACTGGAAGAAATTATTATATAAGTTACTAAACCCTATGGAGAGCTGCCATAAATTTAGGCTTGTACACTATTATATTCCTTTTTAATCTATAATATGGACTTTCTACTGGAGCATTTTGGATTGAGATTTAGGTTCTAAACAAAAACAAAATAAAGAGTAAATCAGCAATGACATTGGTAAACTATTCAACTTTCTAAGTTCATCCTTTATATCATTTACCTCAAAATCTCACTCTATTTAAAGGGAAATCCTTCCTTTTAGAGGGAAATACTACATGGATAGATTCTCCTAATACTTGATTAGCTTTAGTGTCCTAATAAGTCAAGAACACCTCCATGATAATTTATAAACAACTACAATAACAAGCTGAGTAAGTCCTAACTGTTTGGGGCTGACTACATTGATCTCATCCTGCAATTGAACAATGCAAGGGTATATAACTAGTGATTTCATGATCCTTTAAATCACATTTTAATCATGTTCAGTATAGTTTTTTTGCTGCTCTGTATCCATCTCACAACTTCAACTTCAATTGATTCAACTTGTCCAACTATATAGTCCTTTGATTGTCATTGAACATATCTCATAAAGGTAGATGTGAAGAGAATCAAGAGATAACTTATGGAGTTACAGTAAGATCTGAAAGCAGATCATAACTGTTGAATATGTGTATAGGATCTCCCTAAAGATTATCTGATATTTCCCTCATCAATCTCTTAATAATTTTTCATCAATTGTTTGTATTTAGCCTAGCTAGATAGAAGCTCCATTCTTGGATCATGCCTCAGTTGTTTGCGAGCCTAAAACTATACCTTGATCCATCCAATATCACTGCAGAGAATGACTCCCCGCCTTGATCCAACTGGAGTCGCCTTGATCCAACTCATTCTTGTTGCTTTGTGTTCTTGTATTAAATATCTCATTTTCAACACTGTTGCTTTAGTTCCCTGCACATATCGATGGTTGTGAGTAGATATTATATGCATATCCATCTTGTTGAGTAATATCTGAAATAATGCATCAAAAACTTCCCAGTTTTTGATATGCACTACTGGGCTTATATATATATATATATATATAACCCTATTTCTTTCACATTAATACATCCCCAACATGAATTATAACATATTTTACATTATTTTTTTCACGATCGAATGTTTCTTAACAGGATTATTTGAAGTTTCCAAGTATCCCTCCAGTTACAACGCCATGCCATGATGGCTCCAGCAGAATAAGACTTTTTTCTATTAGAATCCAATGTGACTTGGAGTTGCTGCAACGTATATTAATATCAAATTTTATATGAAGAGGTTTGCACTTATCTAGAGAGGTTGAAGGTGCATATAACAAAACTCAATGGGATCCAGATTCCCATCACATCAACTCAGCAATGGCTTGTATGTATCAGGCCGCCCTGGGCAGCCGAAAGAGAAGCCTCCAACTATGAGCTCTGTGGCTATGCCATACACTGGTGGAGATGTTAAGAAATCTGGAGAACTTGCAAAGATGTTTGACATACCAACAGACAACTCAAGATCAAAAAAGTCTGGCCCGGTGACAAATGCTCCTAGCAGGACAGGCTCATTTGGGGGTGCTGCCTCTTATTCCGGACCTGTCAATCCCAACTCTAGCAACCGGGTTAGCCAATCACCTGGTCGAATTTCGGTACCAGGGACTGGAAGCTCAAATAGGCAAAAGTCCAATTCTGGACCTCTAAACAAACAGAGTGATTCTATGAAGAAGTTATCTGGTCAGCAATCTGGAGGAACCAACCTGACAGCCTCCCATAATTCTGGTCCCCTTACTCTCCCTACAACAGGACTCATAACATCCGGTCCTGTTTCTTCAGCCCCTCTAAGTTCATCTGCGGCCCCTCGTAAAGTTTCTGGTCCAATGGAATCCAGTGGTTCAGCAAAGATACATAGCACTTCAACTGTATATAAACAGGCTGTTACTACTATCAACAAAGAAGAAAAGTTTTCTTCTAAGGGTAATAAACTCTGGATTTTGATTAGGGGATCTTAATTCTCATGCATCTGTTTGGACTCGATTTATTCTTGGTGCTGTTGATAACACTCTTCTTATTAATATTGTCTCTCCATGCTGTTGTAGCAGGATTTTCTATTCGAAACCTCTGTTGGGGAAGAAGAGCTTTGACTCATTTCATTGCTAGCTACCCTGATGCCGAGTTAAGAACTGCTAAAGATGGTCAATACATCAAGGTCTCCGGGGTAGGTATCTTTCAGCTAAGAACAATGCCTTGATGATGCTTAAGCCACATGAATTAGGTTTTCCTTCATTTTAGGAATATGAGTTGGATCAATGTTTTCTTTTTGGTCTGTTGGATCAATTTTTCTCTGCCTAAGATTGTATATCCTAATCGCTCCCCTCTTTCCACCCAGTATGCTGGTTGGTTATCCTTTGCTAAGATACTATTTCATTAACCATTGCTCCTGACTATGAGATAGTGAATTGCTTCAGCTGAACTCAGAGTATGCACAAGTGTCATGAGCACTGTCATTGCTGATTCCTTTGTGGATATATGGAGTCATACATTGTTTGAATAGTCATTGTCTTCTTCAAAAGTTTTATGGTAAGAGTATTTGGAGAAGCTATTCATCAGTGCAGAACAGCAGGTCCAAATACCATCCAGGCAAATAACATAAGCTTCACTTATGACCCTTGTAACACATTATATATAGAGAGATCATGTATGCATAAGTTTTATGGTTTGATTCTTGATTGTCATTCTTGTCATTCCATATATCTATCTTTATCCCTAATCCTCATTCTCTAAATAATTTACAGATTGTTACCTGTGGAAGTGTTCCCTTGGAATCAAATTTCACAAGAGTACCTAGATGTGTCTACACATCTACAAGTCTATATGAGTACAGGGGTTGGAACTCTAAGCCGGCCAATTCGCAGCATCGTCGTTTTACTTGGGGTCGTAGAGCAACAGAGGTAAGCGATGCATTCTATTTTTCTGTCTATTTTGCATCCTTTGGTCTGATAAATCCTTGATCAATGAAGTGGAATATATGCTTATCTATCATTTTTCCATATAGATTATTCAATTGATATGGTTGAAATAAATCTCTCTTAACTACAGAGACATTGGAAACAGCTTCTACTACTACTCTTTGGTTCTCTGGACTGTGTTGAATTTGATGTTTAACTTTTGGCAGAGGCATGTAGTTGATTTCTACATATCAGATTTCCAGTCTGGATTAAGAGCATTGGTAAAGACTGGTTATGGTGCAAAGGTTACTACATACATCAACGAGTCTACTGTTTTAAGCATTGACCCGAGCAAGAAAGAGTCCTCACCTGAGTTTCTTCAATGGCTGGCTCAGAGGAATCTTTCAAGTGATGATCGCGTAATGCGTGTGAAAGAAGGGTAATTTATTTATTTCAATGATTATAAATTGTCTGTCATAGCTGTTTTTTCAATCATTTAGTGTCTTACCGGGCCCTTTTCTATCTACCTCAGATGATACTCTCTTCACTAATCACTAACATAACTGAAGATTAAGCAGGAAAAGTGTGATGAGAGTTGTTTGTATGTTATTGTTTGTAGGTATATCAAGGAAGGAAGTACTGTAAGTGTGATGGGAGTTGTTCGAAGGAATGCAAACATGCTCATGATTGTTCCTCCCCATGAACCAGTCTCGACTGGATGCCAATGGACCGGTTGCATCATCCCAGCCAGTATTGATGGGATAGTATTGAGTTGCGAAGACACTTCGAATGATGTCATACCGGTTTAAGTGATGTGCCAATTGTTGAAGTTGAGGAGGCCGTTGTATACCAAATGCGGCGATTGTTGGCCATTTCAAATGCTTGAAATATTATAGTACCAACTGGGTGTTCATCGGCGATTTGTTCCATTACTTGGTGTATAGTTCTGTATTCTTCCCTTCCCCCTCCTTTTGGTTCAAATCCCTGGAAGCTGTGAGTCATGGTAAGGGTGGCCTTGTCATCCTCTGATGTTTCTTGGAAGGTAAAAAGAATCTCTTAAATTATTGTTTTAATATATGTCTTGACTTTTTATTAAATATTTTTTATCTATGTTTTTTATTTTCTGTTGTTTGTCCTGATCTTAATTTATTAGATATGTTTGTACCTGTAATTTGTGTTTCGACAATGTTCAGTAATGCAAAAGGTAATAATGTTCATCTGAGATGCTCCTTCATTGTCCTTCACAAGGCCTTGTGAAAAGGAGGTAAATCATGGTACTGAACGATCTCTTAGGTGGAAAAAATAAAAAATTTATTTCTAAAGAAAATGAATCACAGGGTATCAGAACCTTATATGATACAAATCTATTACTTGAATTTCAACGCAACTATGCCCGTGCGACTTCCGCGGAGGCTTTCGACAACTTTCAACTTATAAAACTTGTGACTCAATGAAATTGTGTAGCCATTCCCGCCCCCGCCATTTTGAACTGTTTCCCAACGAGCTTCCAACAGCACTCTTCTCAAAGCACCCCTCCTAGAAGAAACCAGCTGCCTCTGTCGCCGGTTCATCCACCACCAGCCGCCAGATTCCCTCGCCGACTGGTTCGGCAAATGCCCGTTGGACCTTCAACACAATCCTCTTCGATGCAAGCTCGAATCTTTTCCGCCAACGTCAATTGAACAGTGACCAGCTGGAGCAGCTCCGGTGGAAGGCTGGGAGTAACATAGCCGGTCTCGTCTGTTAGATCGCTCGGAGCAGCTTTCGTCGTCCATCTTCCTCCTCCTCCTCCTCCTCCTCGTGAGCAAGTTCAGATCAAGATTGAATCTAGTTCTCTTTGGTGCGTTCAGCAATGCGGTATCGGACTTTCTCTTGTGATCTTTATGAACTTTATCCGTCAGCTCGATCCCTTCGACCTGCAACTTCATCTTGATCATATCGTTACTGCTGTCCTCGTCTCCATAGTTTGATGTGGTCATGATGACGATTGCTCTGCTTTCCACCTTCGACACATCTACGAGATAACTCGTGAACCCTGAATCTGCTCAACCTTGGAGTCCTTTTCCATGGCTTCTCCTAGAGTCTCTCTATTTAAGCTGGCTTTGTTTGCCCATTTCCTCATGTTAATATGCACTTTGGATATAGGAGAGAGTCTTTTAGTGGGACCCGAGGGGTCAAGGGAGGACTCACTTGGGGCTTTGGTCTCCCTATCTCGATGGAGCCTACTAATCGGACAATTCTCTCCATTTCTGACTCAGACCGGACTCGCTTGAGATTTTGCTCCTCCTCTCCCGATTGATCCTACCAATCAGATAATTCTCTATAAGCCTCATTCCTGACTAGGATCGGACTTGCTCGAGGCTCTACTCTCTCTCTCTCCCAATTGTCCTTGCTGATCGGACAACTCTCTATAGGTCTCATCCTCGGCTCATACCGGACTCATTCGGGACTCTGCTCCCCCTCTTTCGATCAGCCTTACCGATCGGACATACCATAAATGGATCAACATGGGATTGCTAGACCACCTATAAAACTCTACTCTCTTTGTTGGAGGGTATTATTATGACCCATTTAAGTCATATATATGTTGGGGCAATTTCCCTAGGTCAAGTTTGATCAGTTTGACTAAGCTTGAGTTGAGTCAAGCTTGAGTCGAGATTTGAGTTTTGATGTTTGACAATATATGGAGATTGCTAGGGCAATCGTCTATTTGACAATATATGGAGATTGCTGGAGCAATCGTCTGATTGTGTAGATGGTCAAGGGATTGACCAGGTTGATGAGAAGACAAGTCAAGTGGGTCAGTGTTGACCGGAGACTTGATTGGGTAAGTCCTAACTGGAGGTTAGGTGTCTGGAAGTCCTAACTAGAGGTTAGGCAGTAGTGAAGTCCTAATTGGAGATTAGGCAATGGTGAAGTCCTAACTAGAGGTTAGGCAGTGGTGAAGTCCTAATTGGAGGTTAGGCAGTGGAGAAGTCCTAACTGGAGTTTAGGCAATGGAAAAATCCTAACTGGAGTTTAGGCATCAAGGTAAGTCCAACAGGAAGGTTGACAAGAGTGAAAATCCAAGTAGGTTAGTGTTGACTAGACTTGGTGGTGAAAGTCCTGATAAGTGAGATCAGGCAATTGAAAAGTCCAAGTGTGATCTTGGCAAAGGGAGAAAGTCTTGGTGAGGAGCCAGGCAATTGGAAAAGTCCAAGTGTGATCTTGGCAAAGGTTGAAAGTCCAAGCATGTGGTCTTGGCAAGGTAAGTCCTAGTGTGATTTGGCAAGGAGAACTTGATAACTAGGATGAGGCCGAAGGAAGCTCCTGAAGGCAAGGCGTGAAGGATGGGAGATATCTGAGGGACGTAAGGCTGATGGAGGAGGCTAGAAGGCTAGTGCGAGGTCGGTCGAGTGTTGGCCAAATGCTAGGCATGGATACCCAACAAGTCATGGTTGACAGAGAGTTGGGTTGGGACCTTGAACTTGAGTTTGAGGCAAGTTCAGGGTGTTCAATTGATCGGTTGATCAATTGAACCAGTGTCTAATCGATCGGTCGATCGATTGAACCAGTGTCCAATCGATCGATCGATCTATTGGAGTGTGCTGCGAGTGTGGGATGACTCCAATCGATCGACCGATCGATTGGGAGCATTACTCGCAAGCACAAAAGCTTTCCCAATCGATCGGGCGATCGATTGGGATCTACCAATCGATCGGTCGATTGATTAGGGAGGAGAAGCTCTCGCGCGGACGCGAGAGCACAGAATGGGTTTGAATCGATCGGTCGATCGATTCAGATGGTCCCAATCGATCGGTCGATCGATTGGGAAGTGACCGTTGAGCAGGAAACGAGCAATGGATGGCTGGGATTGTGCAGATGTGACATAACAATTGATTGGGACTAATTTGGATCGATTAGGAGCACTGTATAAAGCCTGGGCGGAGCGTTTTCTTCGCCAGAACTTTGCGTTCTTCCTGCGATCTTTTGTGCGATCTTTACCGAGCTTCTTCCGATCTTCACCGCCAGTTCTTGAAGACTCTTGGGGTGCATCTCCAAGGTTCAAGAGGCAACCTACATCAGCAAGATCAAGCAAGGAGAGGTTTATTTTATACACTTGTGTATTTTCTTCTTGTTTGAATGATTCTTGTTGTGAGGTGTTTGTGTAAGGCTTCTCCGCCTTCGGCTGCGACCGAGAAGTAGTGTTTCATAGTGGAGGTGTGTGCTCGGAGTGTGAATCATTGGATTAGTCACCTCTTCTTGAGGTGGATACCAAGTAAATTCTTGAGTTGGCGTTGGTTGTGTTTGTATTAGTATTCCGCTGCATATTATCAAGACAAAGTGACGAAACGCTATTCACCCCCCTCTAGCGGGCATATCGGTCCCAACAATTGGTATCAGAGTCAGGTTGTTCTTCTGAGGACTAACCGCCAAGAGAGCAACCGCTAGAGGAAGAAGATGGACTTGGGAGGTCCACTTGGATGGGATACCCGGATTCCTCCTCCATACGACAAGGAAGATTTCGCCTTTTGGAGGAATCGATTGGAGACATGGTTCCAAATGGATTGGAACCAATGGGTTGTTTTGAGTGACCCATTTGAAGCTCCTACAGACAAGAAGAGTAAACACCTCCAACCTCGGCATTGGACCGAAGAGCAACGAGAGCAATCAGAGGCGGACAAGGAGGTAACGAGAATTTTGCATAACTTACTACCTTCTAATATTTTGTTGAGTGTAGGTGAAACCGCAAATGCAAGTGATCTTTGGAAAAAGATCATTGCCTATCATGAAGACCCTACACAAGTCCAAGGAGTGGAAGAGCCCAAGGAGAAGGGCTCATTGGTCCAAGAAGAGAAGGATCAATCCGATGTTGACACGAGGTCAACATCCGAAGAAGAGGAGGAAGAAAAAATGCAATCCGATGTTGACGAGAAGTCAACATTCAAGGAGGAAAAGGAAGAGGTGGAAGAGGAGAGATCTTCTACATCCTTAAGAGATGAAGAAGTGGAAGAGTCCACATCCTCAAGTGAAGAGGATATGCCCGATGCAGTGTGTGCTAAAATGCCTTTCATAAACATGTACAACAGAAAATAAAATAATAATAATTCCTAAATTATTACATCACACACACCACAACATATAAGGATACAACATGTCAAACATGATCACATAATTAATTTTTACGGAAAGTAAATTTACGCTAGGTGTACCTTATGAATGACCTGTAACAAGAAGGGCATCAATGGTAGTGACGTTGTCGAACCTCGTCTCTATTCGTATCTACGCCAAGCTCCTCAAAACAACTCTTTGATTACAAGTTAGTGATGGAACCCCAAGATTATTTTGATGTGATCAAACAAGTTAAGATAGGTCATGTTTGGTTTAACCCTTGTGTCTAAGTGTGCAGGAGCTTAGGAGCATAGGAAATCGAGCGGAAGACGCGGCTAGCGAGAAAGACGACACAGGAGAGAGCCCACGGGCTCGGTGCGTCCGAGGGATCAGGTGTTGCGGAAGAGTACACCGGTGGATGAGAAGAACGTACACGACGTTCGAGGGACGAGAAACCGGAGAGGAACGCTGCTCGAGGAGAAGGCCGAAAGTTGGGTTCGGGTGAGCCCTATTTCGGATGGTCGAGATCACCCAAGCTAGCGGAGCCGAAGTGAAAGACCCGGACCGAGACGAGCAGAACCGGAGCAGAGAAATTGGATCGTAAAAAGTCAACCTTGTTGACTTTTGTGGTCCGGGCGCCCGGAGCCTATAGAGTCCGAGCGCCCAGAACTCAAAGTTTATCACAAGTGACATGGACATTGACTGACGCATCGGGATAGAATTCTATCCCACTCCAGACGCCGGAACCCTTCCAGGCGCCTGAAACAGTGCTATAAATATAGCGCTGATTTCAGCAGTTAGAACAACAACTTGTAATTCCATTCTTTCTGTTCTACTTTTGTTTGTGAGCTGTTAACGTTGTAAGAGGCTACTCCGCCCAAAGGAGATCTTCAAAGAAGTGCGCTTCATTTTCCTTGGATTAGCAATCTTCTGATTGCAAACCAAGTAATTCCTCTTGTGTCTATTTCTTTTTAATTACAAGTGTTCTTATTCACGATATAAGTCGAGAAAAGGTTGATTTATTTTTGTAGGACAATTCACCCCTCCCCTCTTACCGGACACCAAGGGACCAACAAGTGGTATCAGGGCCAAGTTCATTTCAGAAGGACTAACCGCCGACTGAAGCAAAGAAACCAATGGTCGGACCAAGCATCGTTCCACCTAAATTTGAGGGAGACTTCGTACATTGGAAACGTCGGATGGAGGTATTCCTAAAAACAAACTTTGAAATTCGTTTAATAATCAAGTACGATTTTGTAGCTCCTACGAATCAAAATGGAGAGGAGAAGGAAGAGAGTCTTTGGACGAAGAAAGAGCAAAATGATTCCAGAGCAAATAATCGAGCGGAGTATCACTTGCTAAGCATGCTGCCGCCTCAAGAAGTTAACCGCATCGGGAGCTACTCGTCGGCAAAAGAACTCTGGGAAAAATTCCTGGAACTCCATGAAGGCACATCCGAAGCCAAGCCTACAAGAAGAGACATACTTCGGAACAAACTGATGAATATTCGTCTAGAAAGAGGTGAGAAGGTAGCCAATCTATACGCGAAGGTAAAAGAACTAATCCCGGGACTCGAAAACCTCAGGGAAACGGTAACCAACCGAGACACGATACGCTACGCACTCAATGCCTTTCCTAAGACTCCAGAATGGACCTCAATAATCGACGCCTACTATATCTCAAAGGACCTGGAGGTAAGTACCTTAGAGGAACTCTTTTCTACTCTAGAATTACATGAAACCAGATGTGCAGGGACAACAAAAGACTTAAGTCAAATTATGACACTAAATGCAACCAAGAAGGATAAACCCGAGTCAGACTCAGAAGAAGATCAAAAAGCTTATATAGTAAGGAATTTCAGAAAAAAATTTAGATCTAACAAATTTAAAGAAATATAGAATAAGAAAAATCCAAGAAATAGAAGAAAAGTTCGATGTTACCAGTATCAAAAGGAAGGACACTTAAAAAGAGGACTACTCAGAACTCAAAAAGCAAAAAGGCAAGATGCCCAAGCAAAACAAACACAATACTCTAACTGCTACTTGGGATGACAGCTCTTCATCAGAGTCAGAAATAAAAGAATATGTCGGACTAGCACTGATGGCGAGCCATGAAGAACAAAGCACTTCAGAAGCCAGCATCGATGAAGGGGGAGCGACTTCAAATGAATGCAGCGAAGCAGGGGGAGAGTCAGGCTTCAAGTCTGATATGATAAGTAAGGTATGCCTCTTACCTCATGATCAACTTTATTTTGGTATTAAGTCTATGACAAAATCTATGTACAAGTTAAAAAGTAAAAATGATAAATTAAAAAAATGAAAACTTAGAAATAATTTTTTTTTTTTAGCAAAATCATGTCAAATAGAAGATTTTGAAAAAGTTAAACTTGAAAATGCTAATTAAAGGAAGAAATAGATAACTTAAAATTTTCTACATGTTCAAATGTTTCTATCTTAAACTTTAGAACTTATAGAAGGTTAAACTAGTACTATAGATGTCACAAAAGTCAGATTAGAAAAATAACAAAATCTCATATCCCTAGAAAATACTTGATTAACCCTGTAGGAAGGAGCCTATATTGGGTTCCAAAAGCTTGTTTAAATTAAAAATGAAATTAGGCTTAGGGCTTTCATATAAAAGATTAAATATTTAAATTCATTAAAAGACTTTGTCTAAAAGTGATTGATGATCCAATAACCAAGAAGGCCTAGTGTCTCGCCACAGCCTGGAAGCTAATTTTTGAATTAAATATTTAATTAACAAACTGATAAACATGAAATAGTTAATCAAATTGAATGCTTTCCATATTTGTCAATGATTTAACATCTATTAAATTTTTTTTTTGCAAACTTCACTTAAAAATTTTATCTTTAACTTAGAAAAAAAAATTTCTGCTTCAAATTTTCTTACTCGGATTTTTTTTAAAAAAAAATTTAGTGATGAAATAAAAAAAAAACTTGAGAATTTTTTTTTTTTGCTTAAATTTTCTTACTTAGATTTTTTTTGCAACACTTAAAATTTTCTAATTTATTGTAATTTTTTTTAAAATTAAAATTAACCTTAGACTTTTTAAGAACCCCATTTTTTTATGTGATCAAAGAGGGAAAAAGATGTGAAGTTTAGGGGGAGGCATAATCTAAGTTTTTTTTCATTGAAAAATCTTTTTGCACTTATTTGTAAAATTATTTATTTTTACATTATATTTGTTTACCCTAGCTTAACTTGAGTTGCTCACATCAAAAAGGGGGAGATTGTTAGAACTCCAAAATTATTTTAATGTGATCAAACAAGTTAAGATAGGTCCTGTTTGGTTTAACCCTTGTGTCTAAATGTGCAGGAGCTTAAGAGTACAGGAAGTCGAGCGGAAGACGTGGCTAGCGAGAAGGACGGCACGAGAGAGAACCGACGGGCTCGGTGCGTCCGAGGGACGAGGTGTTGCGGAAGAGTACACCGGTGGACGAGAAGAATGTACGCAACGTTCGAGGGACGACAAACCGGGGAGGAAGGCTATTCGAGGAGAAGGTCGGAAGTTGGGTTCGAGTGAGCCTTATTCTAGATGGCCGAGATCACCCAAGCTAGCGGAGCCAGAGCGGAAGACCCCGACCGAGACGAGCAGAACTGGAGCAGAGGAACTGAACCGTAAAAAGTCAACCTTGTTGACTTTTATGGTCCGGGTGCCCGAAGCCTATAAAGTCCGGGCGCCCGGAACCCTTCTGGGCGCTCGGAACCCAAAGTTTACACAAGTGACATGGATGTTGACTGACGCGTCGGGGATATAATTCTATCCCAATCCAGGTGCCCGGAATCCTTCCAGACGCCCGGAACAGTGCTATAAATATAGAGATGATTTCAACAGTTAGAACAACAACTTGTAATTCCATTCTTTCTGTTCTTCTTTTGTTTGTGAGCTGTTAATGCTGTAAGAGACTACTCCGCCCAAAGGAGATCTTCAAAAAAGTGTCCTTCATTCTCCTTGGATTAGCAATCTTCTGATTGCAAATCAAGTAATTCCTCTTGTGTCTATTTCTTTTTAATTAGTCTCTTTATTTTTAATTACAAATGTTCTTATTCACGCTATAAGTCGAGAAAGGGTTGATTTGTTTTTGTAGGACAATTCACCCCTCCCCTCTTGTCAGCCACCAAGGGACCAACAGTTAGTTCATGACCAAAAATAACTTATTATCTTTTAACCAAAAATTAGCCCATTAACCCCTTGATTTGGTTCATAACTAAATCAAGTTAGTTCATGACTAATTCATGATTAAATCAAATATGGTCCAACTCTTCCATAAGAGATGTGGCCCATCTGCGCTTCGATTGCGATCCCCTTGGTTTGGTAATAACTAAACCAAGTTAGTTCATGACCTTGTCGATCAGACATGCCATAAAGGGATCGACATGAGCTTGCTAAACCACCCATAAAACTTTACCCCCTTTATCGGGGGATGCTGCTAATGTTGGTGCAATCGACCTTTAGGATTTTGATATTTTTTTGACAATATATTTATCAGAGTATAGTCAGGTCAAGATTGATTTGATAACTAGCAAAGGGGTGAGAGTCTTGGAGGAGTGAACTTCAAGCAAAGTGAAAGTTCTAGTGAGTGAAGCTAGGCCCTAGTGAGTAAAACTAGGCGATTAAAGTCCTGATGAATGAAACTAGACAATGGAAAACCCTAGGGGGAGATAACCCTAGGTAACAAGAAGTCTTGGAGGAGTGAACTCCAAGCAAGTTTGACGCACACTGTCGATCGGACTAGCGAATTTTGGTAAACCTAAGTATAGTTTTACCAACACTATTTTGCATTACTATTATTGTTGTTGTGCTATTTTAGTATTGTAAGAAAAGTTTTAGTAGATTAGGCGATCAAACACTAAACAAATAAAGTCCAAACAAGTCTGGAGGATCAGATGTTTGGATGGTGATTTGAGGTAAGCTCCTGTAGTATAGTAAGGTCGTGTCCCAATTTGGTACAAACCTTAGGCGATGATCTGACTAAGGAAACCAATAACGATTTCTAAATCGAGATCAAGACAGACCTATCTGTCATTCTTTTATCATGCACATATATGTTCTAATGCTGTTTTGCAGGTAAATATTATTTCTATGCTAATACTATTTTGTAGGAAGTGAACCTTAAACATTCTGTTGACGGATAAGATGGTTCCATCGATAGATCCATGAAAATCCGGAACGATCAACATCTGATTAAAACACAAAAGGAAAATGTTGTTCCATCAACTGATCAAATTTATCAGTTGATGGATTAGGGATTTGCGGAGATTAGATTTAATCTACCAAATCCAGCAAAAAAAAGGTACTATTGGTTCTGTCAACGGATAAACTTGTTCCATTGATGGATCAAAAGTTATCACGAAGATCAGACCGATTAGCTAGATCTAGGGGAAAGGAAAGTTTGGGTTCCGTTGACAGATAGAATGGATAAGTTAACGGATCAAATGATTTCGGGGTGAATCAGATCGAGAAGCTTGATGAGAACCCGGGGAGGTTCATTGGGTTATGTCGATGGATCATCAGGATCAATCAATGAATCAAGTTTGAATTCGAAAGTTTAGCCGAATCAGTGGGATTTGATCGACCGGTAGCTTAGCTATAAAAAGAAGGCTCAAGAATAGAGTCATATTATCACTTTTATGAAGAAACAACTACTCTATATCATGCTCTCATTCTCCACACCAAGCTCGTCTTCGAACAAGTCTCCACATCGAGATCAACAGTGACAAAATGCTTCAACTATTACCATTCCTTTGTCAATAATATTGTACTTAATTTCATATATTATCATATCATTGTAATCAAAATATTGCTAGTGAATTAACCCATCAATACGATTCGATGGATCGTGAGTTCTTGGAGTAGGAGTCGACTAAGCTCCAAACCAAGTAAAAATCAAAATGTCATTTTCTGTTAATCTTCTTATTTCAATTTTTGCTGCATACTCAATAAGTTCTTTAAAAAGAAAAGTTTTTAAAGCAACGAGATTCACCCCCCCCTTCCCCTTCTCTCGTTCTCAACGGTCCTACAGGTAAGGCCCATTTAGGCCACATATATAAATGGACTCTTTAATAATCACATCTTCTAACTAACAACCTAACAGTCGAAATGGCCCCTAACCCAAAAGTCTATTTTTGCCATTAACACAACACATGGATCTATCAGAGTATCAAAAAATTGTATCAGTATACAAAAATGCAATACATGCAATATATGCCACATATTCTCCCTATGCATGTGATGTGACTGTTGCATACGATATAAGCATAGTGATGAGACAGAATGACTGATAGTAGGATAATATCTCATTAAATGCAGAGGTTTTAAGAATCATTATAAAAGGGGTTCTTCTCCACTGGTACAGGTACACGTGCATGTCTACATACTGGTCTTCATTTCAGTCTTTGCGCCACCATTGCTTTCTGACTTAATTGTCGGAGTAGCTATGCTAGGGATCATTCCCTGACCTACTTACTGACGATTTCTTTCCCCCTTTCGCCGACTGTCCACAAATTATCAAGATTCCATAGCTAGGCATTTTTTAAAGTTCTCGGAGCAAGTCAACTTTCATGTCACATCACCAGGGTGTTGGGATCTTAGATGGCTAGAGGGGGGGGGTGAATAGCCCCTTTAAAAACTTAAACAAAACTTCTACACAGATAATTGTTAGCACAGCGGAATTAGACAACTAAAGGAAAGAAAAACACAAGCACACTAATACTAGGATTTACGAGGTTCGGGGATAACTTGCCCCTACTCCTCGGCGTGTCCGTAAGGTGGACGACTCCTTGATCTTCGGTAGATCGCACCCCGGATAACTTCCGGCTACAAATCCTCCTTCTCGGTGGAGTAACCTCCCCACAACGTCTCAAGAAATATCTAAGTTAAAGCACGAGACTTACAGAAGCTCGGTGGCAAAGGAGAATAGAAATGCTTACAACCACGCGAGGATCAGTAGCAGAACATAGATCACAGTTCACCCGAGAGCTCAAGAACTTCGCACAACAGCACAGACTTTTCTTTCAAGCTTTCTTGTTGTTGTTCTATTCTCTCCTCTCGCTGTTTTTACTGCTTCTCAAACCTAATCTCTGCTGTCACCGATCTGGTCAAAAACTGCGCAAATCAGCGCTGCAGCCAATCCCTCTTCCTCCTTACCTGGTTCTTTGAACTCACACCAATGATATCACAGTCATCACTGGCATCTTCTGAGCTCGAACCAATCCCCAGGAGTCAAGCAGATGCCTGAAATGCACCATGCACCGCTGAAACCAGTAGAAAGACCATTTGTCGCATTCCTCTTATGAACTTAATTTGAAATTAGGCTTGGAATGATACACGTTAACCTGCAAACAAAAGCTAACAACCAGAGGATTATATCACATAAATGAATGAGGTATATCAAAAGCGGTGAAGGAATCGATACAAATAACAAATCGAGTGTGTGGATCGGTCACGGACGATCACGATGCTGGACCGATCGAGCAACGATCGTTACGAAACCATTCGATCGATCGTGAGGGACCGATCCAGTTGAGTGTGGATCGGTCCGCACCGATCCACCCTTCTCTCTCTCGGGCTCTTCTCACGATCGGTCTCACGGCCGATCAGTTACCTCGATGTGCTCGGGTGTTTTCGATCGATGCGGACCGATCGATTTCACTCGATGTGCTCGGTGTCATCGATCGGTCATCGACCGATCCATGGAACTCGATTTCCGGATCGGTCGACCGATCCATCTGTTCAGTCGATCGGGTCTACCGACCGATCCAATGTGCCATGGAATGTCCACTTAGGTCCTCTCTGGCCTAATCCGGAGAACGAGCTACCGTGCCTCTCCGAGTCCATCGGGTCCGGAAAACGATACCGAGCCCGCTCTGACCTAGTCAGTCCAGAGCGAGCTACCTAGCCCTCTCGACCTGGTCGGAACGAGCTACCGAGCCTCTCCGACTCCATCAGGTCCAGAGAACGAGCTACCGAGCCCCCTCGCCTAGTCGGTCCAGAGAGCGAGCTACCTAGCCCTCTCTGACCTAGTCAGGAGAACGAGCTACCGAGCCCTCTCCGACCTAGTCAAGTCCAGAGAACGAGCTACCGAGCCCTCTCTGACCTAATCAGGTCCAGAGAGCGAGCTACCTAGCCCTCTCTGACCTAGTCAGGAGAACGAGCTACCGAGCCCTCTCCGACCTAGTCAGGTCCAGAGAACGAGCTACCTAGCCCTCTCTGACCTAGTCAGGAGAACGAGCTACCGAGCCCTCTCCGACTTCGCGTGCCAAGTTTCCAACTTGGACTTTTTCCTTCCACCTGATCACCCTTGATCAGTTCAATTAACATCTGATATAAACTTAAATCAGTGTCAACATCAAAACAACAGGCAGGTCAGACTGTATCAACAATCTCCCCCTTTTTGTTGTTTGACAACACGATTTAAGTTTAGATCAGAGATATTCTTATTTTTATAATTTTAGGAGAATCAAGATCCTCCCCCTAAGGTGGATACACCACCAAGTCAATGACGGGAATCAAGATCCTTCCCGTTATCCTCTCCCCTAAAATCAAGCTTTCATACATTTCTAAACTTAGGTATCCTCTCCCCCTTTGTCAAACACCGAAAAGGTGCAAATGAGGTGACAAAAACTCAAAAGGCTCCCCCTTAACCCATACTACCTTCTCTTAATTGACCTAGAGTTCCCTCTAAGGTCACAATATGACAATAAGAAAGACATAAGATACAATCAAATCATGGCATAGGAACAGCATATTAATATGAACTGAAGCATAAGTAAAAGCAAGAAATGAACAAATGAATAGCAAAAATATAAAAGTAGCATAATATATGAGTAGCATAAGTATCAGGTCAGACAAAGATATCCATCAAATAGCATACAAAAATACAGACAGACAAGGTGACACACAGACTGTATCAATCAACGTCCTCAACATGAGGAGCATCATCATCATCTGCAGGAGGCTCGTAACCCTAAGGAGGTATGCTGGAGCCCGAAGGTGGATGACCATAGTAACGCTGCGGAGGTGGGTAGTTGGCCATCCAGCCCAGAAGCAGCTGCTGCGTCACCAGCTGCTGACTGCGGAGATCATCATAGCGCTGGTCGATGCGTACGCGCAGTCCATGGAGCTCAGCTGCCAGTAGCTCATCGTGTCGATCGAAACGGCTCTCCAGCTCCGCAATCTGCCACCGCTGGTCAGGGTCAGCCTCACCAGCAACAGGAGGAGGAGGAGCAGCAGCCTGTCGAGGAAGTGCCCGTGGTAGCTCTCCCAGAACTCTCCCATCCTTCCATCGAACCGTCCCATTCTCCCCCAAGATACCGGACTTGGAAAATGCTCGTTTCCCAAGTCTGCAGTCCTGTCTAACCATCTTCACTATCCTACCCTTAGACATATCTATCTGAAGGGTCTCGAGCCAATCTGTAATTATATACCCATAAGGCATATAAATTGTGGAGCTGCTAGGCTGAGAATAAGAGATGATCGAACAATAGATGCTCGCCATGATATCAAAATCAAGACGGCGACGCAAGCCATAGAGCATCAGGCAGTGGTATGATCGGATCTCTGCCAGAGGTTTGGATGTGATCGGAAGAAGACAATTGGTGACTATCTTAAACAGGATATAGTCAGGAGGAGATAGTCTCAGGGCCGCAAAAGTGGGAAACTCGACATCCAACTCATCCAGTCCATCTGGTCTAGGATGTCCAAAGAAATACTCATAAATGGTATCAGGTGACACATCAAAAGGAGGAGGTAGTGGGTCCGGTAAATCAGGATACAGAGAAAAAGGATCCCCTGAAGACTTCCGACAACCCAGATACTCAAAGAATTCTACAATGGAGAAATCAACAGTCCTCTTGGCAACTCTGGTCCTATAAGCACCAATACCGATCTGCTGAAGATTGTTGTAAAATTCTGAAACTAAGTCATAATTGATATCCCTCTCTAAGTAGACTAAAGAATCAAGTTTATAGTAGGCTAGGGTCTCGGTTATAGTGGGACAAAACTCATCCATGAATTTTCGATCTACAGATCGACATGGAAGCAGCTTGAAAGTCCTCTGTTGAAAGGCCTGTTCAAATTGTTGGTTCGGGAACCTTGAAGAAGAGGATGGTTGAGGTCGGGAGGGTGCATGGGACTTGGATTTCTCAGCTGGGGACTTAGAAGAACCCTCACCGGCTGCTTTCTTCCTAAATAGATAAAGATTTGGACACGGTCGGGGCAAATGGGAGTCGACGGGAGCCACACAGAGAGAACCGAGACAACACACATAGAGAAACTGTGAAAAGAAGCTAAAATGCTAAGAATGAACAAATCTCGGGAAGAAGGAGAGTTACCTGGGTGTCATTTGAGGTTTTCGGAGAGGATGAAGAGAAGCGTCGGGACTGAGGAGGGGTTCGGCTAGGGTTTCGGCGTGAAATGAGAGAGCGAGGGATGGGGAGAAGTTAAAAGAGGGTCAGAAGATCGGACGGCTGTCCGATCAGGAGAAATCCTGACCGATCAGGGAACGTCCTGATCGGTCAGGGAATTCCCGGATCGGTCGTTGAGACCGATCAGGGAGCCTCGCGTGCCATATCCTCCTGATCGGTCGTGGAGACCGATCAGGGAGCCTCCTGATCGGTCCCTGGACCGATCAGAGGTCGATCAAACTCTCCTGATCGGTCGTAGAGACCGATCAGATATCATCCTGATCGGTCCCTGGACCGATCAGTGTCTGATAGTCAGCGATTTCAGCCTCTGAAATTCTTATCAAAAGCTCTGAAATTTTGGTTTAACAGCTTTCAAGTTCAGAACCTAGGATCCGGAGAGCCCACAGAATATATTCAGTGATACCAATGAATATTTTCTAATGATGAGCTCTAATGGTTTGGAATTATTTAGGGCTCGAAACTTTTTCAGACACATCATAACAGATGTGCTGAATAAGTTTACTTTGTTTGCTTGTTTGTTGAAACTATGATTTATAGTGAAACAAGTACTCAGGCTATCGGTTCAAAATATCTCCTTGTTATGAGTAGTTCCAAGTTTGTCAAAATATTTTTTTTTCACCAACTTGTCCTAAATTCAAACAGGAAGGTATCAAGCAATGGTATCAATCAACACAACAAGGTTAGAGAATTTCTAGACATAGGTCCAACCAAGATTCCTTGGTTGGAATATATGAGTAAGATTTAGGAACCAATTACACATGAATTGTGTAAAGGTCTTCCCCATACTCAATCTATATCTCTTCAACCTAATTATTCAAGGGATGCATGATACATTTTGAATAATTTGGTTGATCCTAGCATCTCACCCCATTTCTAGCAAACAAAAATATTTTGTTAAACCTTATAGTTTGTGTGAGATGTTCCCAAGTAATCCAAATTATTTTCCCAATTTCTCTTGTCATTTCAATGGTCCTTAGTGATCATGATGTGGTCAAAAGGACTTATTGAGCCAAACACATCCCCAACTCCCTCCTTAAGTGACTAAATTCATTTTCCGGAAGGGGTTTGGTGAAAATGTCGGCTAGGTTTGACTTTGACTCAACATATGTGAGTGCAATGTCTCCCCTAGCTACGTGATCTCTAATGAAGTGATGACGCACTTCAATGTGTTTGGTCCTTGAGTGATGGACTGGATTTTTCGTTAGGTTTATTGTGCTAATGTTGTCACACAACACTTGCACTCCTTTATACGAGAGTCCATAATCTTCTAGAGTGTGAATCATCCACAACAATTGTGATACACTCTCTCCCATGGTAATGTATTTAGCCTCGGTCGTGGAGAGAGCAACACAATGTTGCTTCCGACTTGACCAACTGACCAATGATGAACCTAAAAATTGGCAACCCCCACTAGTACTTTTCCGATCCAATTTGCATCCAGCATAATCGGAATCGGTATAGCCTATCAAATCAAAAGACTCCGTACGAGGGTACCACAGTCCTACTCTCATTGTGCCTTTGAGATATCTCAGAATTCTCTTAACTGCAGTTAAATGAGATTCCTTGGCACAAACTTGATATCTAGCGCACATACCCACAGCAAAAAGTATGTCCGGTCGACTAGCTGTGAGATATAGAAGACTACCGATCATGCTTCTATATTGCGTTAGATCAACTGGTTTCCCACTCTCATCATTGTCAAGGCGAGTGTTTGTCGCCATTGGAGTGGTTACTTCCTTAGAGTCACTCATTTTGAATTTTTTGAGCATCTCTTGAGTGTATTTCGTCTGATGGACATAAATTCCATCTCGAGTTTGTTTGATTTCAAGTCCAAGGAAGAATGTCAATTCTCCTACTAGACTCATCTCAAACTCACTTTCCATGTGAGAAATAAATTCATTCAAATAGCCCTTGTTATTTGATCCACAAATTATGTCATCGACATACACTTGGGCTACAAAAATATTTTCACCATCTCTACGCAGAAATAGTGTTGGGTCTATTTGGCCTCTCACAAATCCCTTTTCTAGTAAATATGTTGACAACCTTTCGTACCAAGCTCGTGGTGCTTGCTTAAGCCCATAAAGTGCTTTCTTGAGCTTGTACACGTGGTTTGGAGCTTCGGTATTCACAAATCCCGGTGGTTGTTCAACATAGACTTCTTCTTTAATGAAACCATTTAAGAAGGCAGATTTAACATCCATTTGATAGAGCTCGAAACCTCTATGTGCAGCAAAAGCTAGCATCAAACGAATGGACTCTAATCGGGCCACGGGAGCATAAGTCTCATCATAATCGAGACCTTCGACTTGACTATAGCCCTTGGCTACAAGTCTTGCCTTGTTTCTTACAACTTCTCCCTTTTGATTTAACTTATTTTTGAAGACCCATTTAGTTCCAATAATGGTGGTCTTCTTAGGTCTAGGAACTAAGTCCCACACTTGGCTCCTTTCAAATTGACCTAACTCATCTTGCATAGCTATGATCCAATCAGGATCGCGCAATGCCTCATCAACTAATTTTGGTTCAATTTCTGAAATCAATGCGACTTCATTAGACTCATTTCTAAAGAATGACCTAGTCCTAACCCCTTGGTGGATGTCTCCCACAATTTGGTCTTGGGGATGACTAGTGGCTATCCTAGATTGTCTTGGTGTTGGTGGTGCCTCATGAATGGTCTCACTAGGCACAGGCAAGGACTCGATATCAGGCAAAGAGTCAGATTGAATTCTTTGTTGCCTTTGCTCATCACCATCAGAGTCAATTTCGACTCTTTCTATGTTTTGATCATTCAAACTTAGCCTTCTAAGTTCAAATTGAATTTCTCCTACATCCCTTGATTGATCATTTGAGTTAGGGATTTCTTCAAAAGCTACATCAGAGGACTCCTCAATCAATTTAGTCCTATTGTTGTAGACCCGATAGGCTTTGCTGGTGAGCGAGTACCCGACCAGTATCCCTTCATCAGCCTTGGGCGAAAATTTTCCAAGATGGTCCTTGGTGTTCAAAATAAACACCTTACAACCAAACACCCTAAGATGTTTAATTGTAGGTGGTTTCCCAAACCAAAGTTCATGGGAAGTCTTTCCTAAAAACCTATGTATCAGGATTCAGTTTTGCACATAGCAAGCTGTATTCACAGCTTCAGCCCACAAGTAACTTGGTAGTGAGTACTCATTGAGCATGCTTCGTGCAGCCTCTTGTAAGACTCGGTTCTTTCTCTCTACAACCCCATTTTGCTGTGGGGTCCTTGGAGTTGAGAACTCATGTCTATACCCTTTTGCTTGACAAAATTCTAAAAACCTATGATTTTGAAATTCACCACCATGATCACTTCTAATGGTTTTAATTGTTGTCGATTTTTCATTTTCAGTTCTTCTACAAAAGGAAATAAAAATATCTATGGTTTGATCCTTAGTTTTCAAAAAGAAAGTCCATGTATATCTAGTAAAATCATCAATAATTACTAAACAATATCTACTACCATTCAATGAAATAACATTGTTACAATCAAACAAATCCATATGTAATAAGTCTAAGGCAGTAGATGTACTCACAGTGCTTTTACCTTTATGAGATGCTTTTGTTTGCTTACCCATTTGACATGCATCACATAGTTTGTTCTTTTGGTACTTGATGCTGGGTAAGTCTCGCACCAATCCTTGGTTGGCCAACTTCCGGATGTTCTTCATGTTTACATGTGCCAACCTTCTATGCCATAGCCAAGACTCTTCTTCTTTCGACATGAAACACTTAATCAAAGCATTAGTAGCACTTTTAAACGATACTTGATAAATATTATCAACCCTTGTGCCTACTAGTACCGTGTCAAGTGTGTCAATGTGTTTAACCAAACATTGACTTGAATGAAATTCAATTGTGTAACCCGTATCACACAATTGACTGACACTTAGGAGATTAAAAGTCATCCCCTTGACTAGAAGGACATTCTTGATATGGAGACATTCGGATATATGAATGTCTCCAACTCCTACAACCTTAAGGCTACCATTATTACCAAAAGACACATTACCTCTACTTTTGTTTTGAATGGTTGTAAACAGTGATTTGTCCCCGGTCATGTGCTTGGAGCATCCACTATCAACAAACCAAGTTGATAGATGCTCCCCCTCGACCAATGCCTACAAGACACGGAAGATAGAGGTTTTAGGTACCCAAATCTTGGGACCTAATGCTTCTACAACAAAAGACCTAGGAACTCATGCCTTGGTCATACCTTTCCTAGTTCCATGAGCCCTAGAAACATGTGATCTACTATTTTGAGTTCTAGACATTAGAGAAATGAAACTCGACTCCTTGGGTTGATACCCTAGCCCGGCCTTGTTGTAGACGCCCTTTGGGCATTTAGAATCATGTCTAGAGTCTTAGAGCTAGTTGAGAATTTCTCAAGCATTTTCTTGAGTTTCTCAACTTCACCCTTTAACTTGTTCTCATCCTCAAGGACTTCTAGATGTAGGTCATCGACCTCATCTTCCCTAAGGGTCCTTAAGGTTTTTACTTCTTCTTTTAACACTTTATTTTCTGTTTTTGACTTTTTAAGCAATGTAGATAAGTGAGTGATAGTCTTATAACACTTTTCTATATGAGAAGAGGTTACCTCTTCATCATCCGACGATGATGAAGCCGCGGTTGAAGCGTCGCTCGAATCTCCCTCACTTTCGGAGTCCGAAACCTCCCTTGCCATGAGTGCTAATTGTCGTGTGCTCTTTTCCATCTTCTCTTCTTCCTCGGATGAGCTTGATGAGGACTCATCCCAAGTGGCCTTGAGAGCCTTCTTCTTCTTGCCTCTTTCCTCCTTCTTTTTGGCTCGTTCCTCCTTCCTCTTTAACTTCGGACACTCGCTCCGAATGTGTCCTTTCTTGCTACACTCATAACATATAACATTAGATTTATCAAAATTTTGATCATTAGTTTTACCTTTTCCTTTGTATCTTCGGCTTCTTCTCATAATCCTTCTTACGAAGTTCGCCATCTCACTTGATGATGATCCACTTTCATCATCGGATTCGGAGGAAGAGGTGGATGAGGAAATCTCCTTTTCCTTCTTTTCCTTCTTCCTTCTTCCCTCCTTGCTCTTTGGTCCTGCAAATAAAGCAATACCCTTCTCTTTTTGACCTTTGTTAGCAAGCTCATGAAGTTCCATCTCACAGAAAAATTCATCTAGTTTAACAATGGAAAGATCCTTGGATACCTTGTAGGCATCTACCATAGATGACCACAAGGCATTCCTAGGAAAAGATTTAAGAGCGTACCTTACTAGATCGCGATTCTCCACTCGTTCGTCCACAGAGTGTAGACCGTTGATGATCTCCTTGAATCTCCCATGAAGCTCACCTACCGTTTCATTGTCCTTCATGGTTAGATTTTGGAGTTGATTCAAGAATAGGTCCCTCTTGGCAATCCGAGAATCTCGAGTTCCCTCTTGGAGCTCAATGAGTTTGTTCCATAGGTCTCTTGCACTCGAGAACGGACCTACCTTGACGAGTTGGTCCTTGGCGATTCCACATTGCAAGGTGACCATAGCCTTGGCATCGGCTTGTGCTTTGCGGAGTTGTTCGGTAGACCACCTTGACGAATCGAGTTCCTTACCTTCTTCTTCCTTTGGTGGTGTGAAACCTTCCTTGACTGAGAACCACATGACAATGTCGGTCTTGAGGTAATACTCCATGTGGCCCTTCCAATATTGAAAATCTGCTCCTTCGAAGTAGGGTGGTCGATTTGTGCTAAAGCCTTCCTTCATAGCCATCCTTGTTTGCTCTTTTGGGTGTTAATCCGAATCAAAGAGCCCCTTGCTCTGATACCACTTGTTGGGATCTTAGATGGCTAGGGGGGGGGGTGAATAGCCCCTTTAAAAACTTAAACAAAACTTCTACACAGATAATTGTTAGCACAACGGAATTAGACAACTAAAGGAAAGAAAAACACAAGCACACTAACACTAGGATTTACGAGGTTCGGGGATAACTTGCCCCTACTCCTCGGCGTGTCCGTAAGGTGGACGACTCCTTGATCTTCGGTAGATCGCACCCCGGATAACTTCCGGCTACAAATCCTCCTTCTCGGTGGAGTAATCTCCCCACAACGTCTCAAGAAATATCTAAGTTAAAGCACGAGACTTACAGAAGCTCGGTGGCAAAGGAGAATAGAAATGCTTACAACCACGCGAGGATCAGTAGCAGAACAGAGATCGCAGTTCACCCGAGAGCTCAAGAACTTCGCACAACAGCACAGACTTTTCTTTCAAGCTTTCTTGTTGTTGTTCTATTCTCTCCTCTCGCTGTTTTTACTGCTTCTCAAACCTGATCTCTGCTGTCACCGATCTGGTCCAAAACTGCGCAAATCAGCGCTGCAGCCAATCCCTCTTCCTCCTTACCTGGTTCTCTGAACTCACACCAATGATATCACAGTCATCACTGGCGTCTTCTGAGCTCGAACCAATCCCCAGGAGTCAAGCAGATCGCAGCCAGATCACAGCAGTATCCGTTGATGCCTGAAATGCACCATGCGCCGCTGAAACCAGCAGAAAGACCATTTGTCGCATTCCTCTTATGAACTTAATTTGAAATTAGGCTTGGAATGATACCTGTTAACCTGCAAACTCAAAAGCTAACAGCACAGAGGATTATATCACATAAATGAATGAGGTATATCAAAAGCAGTGAAGGAATCACTGATCTGAAATCAGTGTGTGGATCGGTCATCGGACCGATCACGGTCTGGACCGATCAGGCAACAACTGATCGGCGAGGCCATTCCGATCCGTCGTGAGGGACCGATCAGATTGAGTGTGGATCGTCCACGGACCGATCCACCCTTTCTCTCTTCTCTTCTCCGATCGGTCTCACGGCCGATCAGATTACTCGATGTGCTCGGTGTTTCGATCGATCCGCAGACCGATCGATTTCACTCGATGTGCTCGAGTGTCATCTGATCGGTCATCAGACCGATCCATGGAACTCAGTTTCACTGGATCGGTCTGCCGACCGATCCACTGATTCATGTGTCACTGGATCGGTCTACCGACCGATCCAATGTGCCATGGAATGTCCACTTAGGTCCCTCTCTGACCTAATCCAGAGAACGAGCTACCGTGCCCTCTCCGAGTCCATCAGGTTCAGAAAACGAGCTACTGAGCCCTCTCTGACCTAGTCAGGTCCAGAGAGCGAGCTACCTAGCCCTCTCTAACCTAGTCAGGAGAACGAGCTACCGAGCCCTCTCCGACTCCATCAGGTCCAGAGAACGAGCTACCGAGCCCTCTCTGACCTAGTCAGGTCCAGAGAGCGAGCTACCTAGCCCTCTCTGACCTAGTCAGGAGAACGAGCTACCGAGCCCTCTCCGACCTAGTCAGGTCCAGAGAACGAGCTACCGAGCCCTCTCTGACCTAGTCAGGTCCAGAGAGCGAGCTACCTAGCCCTCTCTGACCTAGTCAGGAGAACGAGCTACCGAGCCCTCTCCGACCTAGTCAGGTCCAGAGAACGAGCTACCTAGCCCTCTCTGACATAGTCAGGAGAACGAGCTACCGAGCCCTCTCCGACTTCGCGTGCCAAGTTTCCAACTTGGATTTTTTCCTTCCACCTGATCACCCTTGATCAGTTCAATTAACATCTGATACAAACTTAAATCAGTGTCAACATCAAAACAACAGCCAGGTCAGACTGTATCAACACAGGGGTCCACCCTTCATCGCTTCCAAATGGAATCGTGTGCCAATCTCCTTTTTGAAATGTGATCGCCATCTTCTAACAATATGCGGAGGCTTAGTAACGATATTGGATCCCCTAATCAATCACAAGATTCATCCGCTTATCTCAAAAGAAAAGAAAAGTTCAATTCTTTGACCAATGAACTTTGACCAATGCTGATGAAGAAATATATGTGTTAATATTCCTTTGCCCTCAATTACATAAAAAAGTAAGACATGGCTCATGTTTGCATTCCTCTAGCATGACATTATTAGCGCAAGTTCCACTTTTAATAATGTGTTTAGTTATAGTAAAAAATGATTATATTATCTCAGATATCCCGTTGAGAATTAACTCTTATTTTATTATAATAAAATTGTTATCTTCTAATTAATTGAGCACCCCGTGGAAACATAGAGATCATTTAGGGATGAATTACGTTTTTGATTTGTTTAGTGTGTTCTTTTACTCATTCTCATGGCAAAACTTTTTGAATTTAGACCGGTCTCTTTTGTAGATCATGGGCCCATGTTGGAAGTTGGGACCTCTGAAAGTCTAGTATCTGTTAGATCAAGTTGCACGTGAGAGGGAGAGGGGATGAATCAAATGGTTTTCAAAAATAAATCTTTTTCGTTTTTAAGAACAAAGTGCGAAGAAAGCAAAATAGAAAAGCAAGTAAAAGAGCGTATTTGGTTTTACTTGGTTCGGAGTCTTCGGCGACTCCTACTCTGAGGCTCAGATCCCGTGGACCTATCGACGGGTAATCCACTAAAATACCTCTTCCGATACATCTGAAAGAGGGAATCGAGTACAAAAGAATTCGGAAAAAGTGTAACATACTACACTTATCCTTTTGCAGTAATTAAGTACACAAATGGAAAGATTACCAAAACACTCTTTTAATATGGTCGGCTTGAGCTCGGTGTTTAGGCGGCTTCTTAGTAGTAGATGAGTGCAACAACGTCGCAACAAAGTTGTAGCAGGAAGTCGGAGTGTTCGGAAATCTGATTGAAAGTGCAAATGTTCATATGAGTGTGTGCTTTGAAGACTTGGGTGAGCACACCTTATATTGAGCATGGAAGACGCTTTTAAAGGCCTTGAACACGCTTCCAATGTGGTAATTCTGATCCCGAATAGCTTGGTCCTTATCTTTGACGAATTCTGAACTTTATCCTGCGGAAGACGCCTTCAATCAAGGCGCCTTCGGTGCTTGAAAGTGTCTTCCATGAAGGTGCCTTCTATCCCTGAAAGGCACCTTGGGTATTTTTCATCCAAGGCTTTTTATGCTCTTCTTACTTTGCAAAGCGTGCTAGTCCAATAAGCCAAATAATAATCTACGAGACAAATGTTAGCATAATAATAATAGTAATTAGCTCCTATCTTTCCGAGACCAGGATCTAGTCAAGGTCTCAGTTTAGGAATCCGAAATGGACCTGAACTAGACTAACACCTACTGTCCCTTAACCGGGATGCGTCCTCACTGAGTCACTCTCCTCCAGTGACTTACCTTCACTTATCAACTTGTCGTCGGTTGATTAGCGTCTTAACCCACCAGGTCTTCATACCAGTTGTCAGATCCGCAGACCGAACTGAACTTCTGTCGATCGTCAAGTCCCGCAGACCCCACCGGACTTCCCGCTAGATATCAGGTCGGTCCGTTGAACTATCTAGACTTCGCATCAGCTATCCGTTCTCTCGGACCTAGTTGGATTTCAATCTGATGTCAGGTCCTCTAGACTCATCAATTCCTGTACACTTAATTAAATAATTAGATCATAATAATACTTAATTTAACTTATTTATCATTTATCAAAATTTAATTAGATCATTATTACAAATTACATCAAGCGTGACTTCCTCCTCTCATTATCTCAGACTTTTTTTTTTCCCTCCATCACGTTGCTTTCATTTTATTCTAAGTGTAATAATACAGATTTGATAGGTTATTCTTTAACTTAGAGAGTTATTAGATAAATGACACTTGTGTGGTGATGTAACTATACTACAAAGTGATCGGATTGAACTAAGTTAGTTTGTGTTTGACAAGAGTTTAGTTATGCTCATCAACTGTTTCTTATGTGTGCTATCAATTAGGGATTTAACTAAGTGTATAGGGACCTCACGGAGCTTATGATTCAACATAGTCAATATGACAAAAGGTAATTCGTTTGTATTTATCGCTCCCGTCAACTCGTCTGTTAATACGGAGGAGTTAAATCATGGATGACTACTACTCATTAGTGTAAGTGGTCAGGGCATGAGGAAGACATGCTTAGATGCATCAAATTTCAATCTCAAAATTTTATATGATAATATCACATGTCTTAACTACTGCATTATCTCGAGGTGACATGATTCAACATAGTTAAGTTATTATGATGGATGACTTGATGAAATTAAACTTTATGATCAATGGCTCAAAGGATTCTATTGAGATGGAATTCTTTTAGAGAAAATGATAGGAAATATTCGAGAGAGCAAAAATTCCTTGCGAAATGGACTACTCTATGAAGGTAAGCGAAATGTACTTGTAGATAAGTTCGATGCCAAGCTCTGTATATTCTTTTGAAGATATTACCCGAGTGAAGTCATTATCTATTTATCTTCATGCAAATTCAATAGCTTTTGTGACACTTTGAGGTTTTTATTTTAAGAATAATAATGAAATTTCAAAACTGTTATTTTCTCTTAAAATCCATAATCTGGATTGGATGATAGAGATATTAAATGAAAAAATATTAAATAGACGGAGCTAAAAATTTTATATTTGAAGGGTGAAAAGTATGTGTTTATAGTGAGAGGAGAACCTTTTCAATTAAGAAGTTTTTATAGATGCAAGGTTTGATCTTTATATTTTAAGAGAGTTAGTAAATTTTAAATAGTTTTTTCCTCTCAAAATTAATAATATGGGTTAGATGTAAGGTTGCCAAAATGAATCCGATCTGACGATTCAATTTGAGTCGATCCGAAAAAATTAGGTTTGGATTGGATATTTTCAGGTACGGGTTGGAGAGTTAAAAATTTTTGGGTTGGATCGGGTCGGATTCGGGTTGACCCAGGTTGACTTAAATATAGGATTTAGTGGGTCTTTTTGGAGTTAAATCGAATTTTATTTTAAAAATTAAGATATTTTTATGTATATTAATATCATGTTTGTATGATAATGATATAGTATTGAGATAAAAATGAAGAATTATAGAAAAAATAATCAAAAAAATATTTTTTGAATCGAATTTTCGAATTATCTGGGTTGAGTTCGGATTGATCGGGTTGGTCGGATTGAATTTAAGTGTTTTGGATTGAATTCCAATTGTCCGATCCAATCCATCCGAATTGATACCTTCATATGGGACTGCTTTGGTATGTGCTGTCTTGGGCAAAACAACTTCATAAATAATTTTTTTTCTTCTATTTTTTATAATTAGCTATTAAAACAAAAAAATACAAACAATTAAATGCTTTATTTTTATTAAGATTTTCTATTATATTTTTTTTTCTTTCCTTTTTTACTTTTACTTTATTTTCTTTTTTCTTCTAATTAGCCTATTAAAAATAAAAAAGTAGAAAATAAGATGGACTATTTTTACTTCAAAGCAAATTGGATAGGGGTCTTTTAAATAAAAATAATAATAATGAGGGAAGTCTTGTTTTTGATAATTTGAAAAAAAAATGAGTGGAATACAAAATACTCTTTTAATTTTCTTTAAAGTTTACATGTTTTTTATAAGCGTTCTTTTAGTCTCTAATATCATCTCAATATCATATTAAAAACATAAAAATCTATTATTTATTTCACAACTAAAAAATCTTCATATAACTTTTTTTATCCTACATTATTAATTTTTTATGCATCATTATTTATTATTCATTATTCATCTCAGTCCCACCAAAGATCGAAGATGGGTGGGGTTCTTGTTCTTGTCGGATTTCAATTTCGGATCCTTAGCGGATCCAAACAAACCCGACTTCGACGCCATTAATTGTCACTGTAAAACTAGGAAAGCTGGTTGTGTAGTCCAGGAGCAGCCGTGCGCGGGCAAGAACGAAAACCTCGGCGGCGAGCGAGGATGGCGGCGCCCAATCTCAAGGCAGAGACGATTTCTCTCATGGACATGAGAGCGTCCATGGAGGCCGAGATGGACGCCATCATCGAGTCCCTCTGCGGCCCTTCCGGCCCTGGTCTATCCGGCAACCTCGTTGACTCCGAGGTCACCAACCCAATCTTGCAAGTTTCCTTTTTCTGCTTGAAGAATCTCTCTGACCTTATTAATGTAATCTGATTCTCTCTCTCTCTCTATGTTGATGTAGGGATTCCCGAGGACAGACATCGACCTTTCGGCTGTACGATCGCAACGCCGCCGGCTGGCTGGTACGTTGAAAATGGAAAATTAGCAAATCTAGAATTAATAAAATGGTTCACGGGGAATTAGTTGTCGAAATGTTTGTGTTCTGATTTATACTCCACCGAAGCTTAACTAGAAGCGTTGCGTTTGTGTTCTTAGCAAAATGTGGGGGTTATTTATTTATCTATTCTTATCATTAATGGATAGATTTACTGATGCTCTTTCATTATGGGGCACATTCACCAGCTAAAGAAGAGAGTAGTATATTGGAAGCTATTATTAGTTAAATATAATGCTTCTATACCTGAAACTGAGCCCTGGCATGCTGTAAGTCATTTGATTATTTGAGTTTGTGTGTTTTGGGAGTTCTCGAAACCAAATAAATCGTGAATTTGCTACTTGTCAGATGTCAGTATATATATATTCTCATCAATTATTTCTTTGGCTGAGTTAACAGGCTAGTTTTAAGGTTCGTAAGCTCTTAGTTGGACCTCCTTCTATCTTTATGTTAAATCTGCTTTTCTTTTGGGTTTTCAGAGCTTCAAAATGACTACAAGGATATCACAGGACAAATTGAGAAAAACCTGCAGGTGCTGCACTCACTAAATAAAGTCACTCCACTGCCACCGTTGAGTTCAGGTATGGTGATTAAATAATATACATTTATTATTTAGTTAGGCTTATTATAAATAGGAATATGCCATCATTTATGTTGGGATTGTATGTTTGATAGGAGCCATTAATTTTAGCACATGCTCTAATAGTAGCTTATATTCTCTGTACCTTTGTTGCATAATCATATTCACATGTATAGTTTGGTTATTTTTGTTTTCATGCTTATTTGAAACCTTCATTGAAGTTATAACCACATACACTTGGTATGCTTTTGAGTTGCTAAAAATGCTTGTGACACAATTGTACACCAGTCACAAGAATATAAGAGCATAAATCAACAAGGAATAACAATTTAACTTGAACAAATAGCTTAATAAATGTTATCTATATTTACAAAGTTTCTCATTAATAAAGCAGTTCATGACAAACATCAAAAACATAAAATGAAGTGTGTAGAAACCTAAATAACTAAAAAAGGAAAGTCCATAAATTGCAAGAACTCTGAACCAAGTGGTATCAAGTTTCAAAACACCATTAGCACGTCTATTGAGTGGACTTAACACCTCTAGTAGTCTCTGAATGATATGAAGAGAATAATAGACTTGTCAATAGAAGCTGGTAGGAGAGGCCCAAAATAATAGAAGTAAGATAATGTAAGAGAAAAGCAATGTTAATGTTTGAATCTCTATCATGGAAATAATTGGAATCTTAATCATAATCGCATTGTTAAGAGAGGGACTTGGCCTAGGCAACCCTCTTGGATTGAGAGCTAGATATAGGTATGTCCATGAGATTATAGCATTTGCATTTTTTTCTCTTATTTATCTTCTCTAATTTATTGCCTCCCAGAAATCTCTTCTATCACCTATTTTACATTTATCTTTAAATCAGTCTGCAGATGCTAAGTCAGTTTATTAGACATGCTACTCATATTTTTAGATGTTGCTACAACTGTGTTCGAAGTTCATACTGTTATATTAAAAGCAAAACCTAAAATCTCGTGTCATGGAAACCCCACGAGTTAGGCCTTTATATAGAAAAGAAGATAGACATCAAAAGACACAAATACCCTTTTACTTATTCTAACACTCCCCCTCAAGCTTGAGAATATAGATCATATATACCAAACTTGTTACATATGTAGTCAATCCGGGGACCTCTAAGTGATTTAGTGAATATATCTGCTAGCTGATCATTTGAGTTGACAAAACTAGTAGATATTTCTCCAGATATGACTTTCTCTCTGACAAAGTGACGGTCAACTTCAATATGCTTTGTTCTCTCATGGAAGACTGGATTTGAGGCAATATGCATAGCGACTTGGTTGTCACATATGAGTGACATTTGTGTAACCTCTCCAAACCTTAGTTCCTGAAGCAACTGTTTTAACCATATAAGTTCTTGACTAGCAATAGCCATAGCTCGATATTCTGCCTCTGCACTGGATCTTGCCACAACATTTTGTTTTTTGCTTTTCCAAGAAATAAGGTTACCTCCGATAAATATACAAAATCCAGAAGTGGACCTTCTATCAGAGGGAGATCCTGCCCAATCTGCATCAGAATATCCTACGACTTTAGTATGTTCTTTGTCTTCATATAAAAGACCCTTTCCTGGTGCACCCCTGATATATCGAACAATGCGAGTCATTGCATCCCAATGTTCTTTGCATGGGAAGCTAAGAAACTGACTTACTACACTCACTGCAAATGAGATATCCGGACGAGTGACAGTAAGGTAGCTTAGTTTCCCTACCAATCGCCTGTACCGTTCAGGATCTGAAAGAGGCTCCCCCTGATTTGGTAGGAGCTTGACATTAGGATCCATGGGATTGTCGACTGTCTTTGAGTTTAACATTCCTGTTTCTTCCAGAATATCCATTGCATACTTCCTTTGGGATATAATGATCCCATCTTTAGAATGTGCCACTTCTATCCCTAGAAAATATCTGGGTTTACCAAGATCTTTTGTCAGGAAATGTTTGAAAAGATGTTGTTTTACTTGTGAAATTCCAAGATGATCATTACCTGTGATGACAATATCATCAACATAAACCACTACATAGATGCAACCAGTAGATGAGTGGCGATAAAAAAACAGAATGATCAGCCTCGCTTCGAGTCATGCCAAACTATTGAATTATGGTACTAAATCTACTGAACCATGCTCTGGGTGACTGCTTGAGACCATATAAAGATTTCCGCAAGCGACATACAAGACCAGAAGACTCCCCCTGAGCAACAAAACACGGAGGTTGCTAGACTTCCTCGAGCAGGTCACCATGCAAGAATGCATTTTTGATGTCCAACTGATGAAGGGGTCAATGGCGAATTGCAGCAATAGACAGAAAAAGACGCACAGAAAACATCTTGGCAATAGGAGAAAAGGTGTCGCCATAATCCAATCCAAATACCTGAGTATAGCCTTTAACGACAAGACGAGCCTTAAGCCGATCAACCGTACCGTCTACACCAACTTTCACCGTAAACACCCATCGACAACCAACCACTGACTTCCCAGGAGGTAGAGGAACGAGGTCCCAAGTCCCACCGCACTCATTTCATCAAGCATAGCCTGTTTCCAACCTGGATGGGCAAAGGCATCACCTGCAGTCTTTGGAACAGAAACAGACGACAGGGAAGACAGACAATAATAATAGGATGGGGAAAGACGATGATAGCTTAAAGAAACATAGTGAGGAGAGGGATTACGAGTGGAACGCATACCCTTTCGAAGTGCAATAGGAACATCAGAGTCAGGAGATGGGACCGGAGGAAACGACGAAGGACTTGGCTCCACAGATGTGCCCACAGCAGTGTTAGTGTTGGTCGGCGGCAAAGCAGAACGAGGACGGCGCTGATAAACCTGTAAAGGAGGAGACGAGGCAGGAGGTGATAGAGGTGCCTTCGGAGGATAAAAGATAGTCATCGGTGCAGGTGGATAGGGAAAAACTTCGGCCTGTGAAGCGGAAGGACCAAAAAAAGAAACCGACTCAAAGAATGTGACGTCAGCAGAGATGAAGTACCGACGAAGAGTAGGGGAATAACACTTGTACCCTTTCTGAGACCGTGGGTACCCAAGGAAGACACACTTATGAGACCGAGGAGAAAGTTTGTCAATGCCGGGATCAAGAGCATGAGCAAAACAAATAGAACCAAAGACTCGAGGTGGTAGAGGATGAAGGGACTGATGTGGATAAAGCACCTGAGGAGGTATTTTACCCTGGAGAGTGGATGAAGGCATGCGATTGATGAGATAACACGCAGTAAGTACCGCATCACCCCAAAACTGATGAGGGACATGAGAATGGAGAAGAAGAGTCCGAGTGGTTTCAAGGAGATGACGATTCTTGCGTTCTACAACCCCATTCTGTTGAGGGGTATGAGGGCAAGACGTGCGATGCAGCACACCATGAGATGTCAAGAAGGTACGAAACTGAGTAGACAAATACTCGCATGCGTTATCACTTTGCAAAGTTCGAAGGGAAGTACCAAATTGAGTTTTTATTTCAAGGAAAAAGGATTCAAAAATAGAAAACAATTCGGAATGATCCTTCATTAGATATAACCATGTACAACGGGAAAAATCATCTATAAAAGTAACAAAATACCTTGACCCCATTGTAGAAGAAACACGACTCGGACCCCAAACATCAGAATGAACCAAAGAAAAAGGAGACATGGCCCGACTCTCAATACGAGGAGAAAAAGAACTACGAACATGCTTACCTAATTGACACGACGCATAAGATAAAGACTCTAAGTGAGAAAGACTAGGATGTAACTGTTTCAACTTATTAAGACCTGGATGTTCCAATTGAGCATGAACAAGAAGTGGAGATGTCGCCGCCGAACCAACAAAAGAGGGTTGGTGAAGTCGATATAGGCCATGAGATTCACATCCGAAGCCAATCATCCTCCCCGTACTCCGGTCCTGTAAGGAAACATACGTGTTTGTAAAAGAAATGACACAATCAAGAGATCGATTAAGTTGACTTATCGACAGTAAATTAAAAGGAGCGCCGGGAACATAAAGAACATTATGAACTGAAAGAGATGAAGAAGGATGAACAATACCAATACCCTGGGATTGAGTTTGGGAACCATTGGCCATGGTGACCATTGGTAAATTACCAGAAGTAGTGAGAGGAAAAAAGGGATTTATTACCAGTGATATAATTGGTGGCCCCAGAATCAAGAACCCAAGGACTCGAAGAACGAGATATGCCAACAAAGGAAGTACCAGCGTCTGCAATGGTAGCAGTGGAGCCCGAAGCCTGTCGATCCTCAAACCATTTCAGAAAGTCAGTATAGGAAGGTGTTGAAGTCGAATCAGGTGTTAACTGTGAAGTGGAAGCTGAAGGAGCAATAGACTCTGAACAATCTGAGCAGCACGAGGAGGACGACCATGTAGACTCCAGCATTTATCAATCGTGTGTCCCGGTCGGTGGCAATGATCACACAAGGGCGTCCTTTGCCACCCTTGCGAGGTGGAGGTCCTTTGTGTCGAGAGACCAAAGCTGACGAGTCGACAGGAACAGAAGAAGGCATCGTCAAGACTTTGGCCAGGACACAGAGAAGAGTCGCCCAGGTATTTTCCATGGTAGCTTCTGTGGGGCTGTCCAGGATCTGGTCACGGACATGAGAATAATCTGTGGGTAGACCATATAAAGCCAAAGACATAAAAAATTTCTTCCGATTTTCAAGCTCTTCAACAGGATCGGCCGCAGATGGGAGCAGTTCATTGAAGTCACAAAGAAGGCTAGAAACTGAACCCAGATAATTTGACATTGAATCCTTAATCTGATCGGCGCTGAGGATAGTCATGAGATCTTCACAAACTTGATAGAGTCGCCGAGAGGTGTTTGTAAAGAGTTGTTGAGCTTGTGTCCAAACAGCTTTGTAGGTTTTGTGAGTACGGAAGACATTCCTAAGAGATGAATGGATGGTGGCTCGGATAATACAACACAACTGAGCGTCAACCTTCTTCTACAGAGGACGATCGGCGTCTTGAACATCTTCTTCAGTTTGAGTGAGATGTGTCTCATACCCCTGTCCAACAAGCCAAAGTTCAATATGAGATGCCCAGGAGATATAATTTTTACCATCCAACTGCTCGGAAGAAAGGGGTGCAGTAATATAGTTGGTAAAGATTGAGGTATCTGGCTTTGGGGCGTCAGATGTAGCCATGAATAGAACTGTGAACCGGACTGCGCTTGCTTCTTCTGCCCAATCGGATGAATCCGGGAACGAGAACAGCCACTAGAAAACTCACAGCAGGGTCGGATGAGATGTAGAAGCTTCTACGGAGATGCCCTACTCCAGCAGGAACTCTTCGAAGCTTGCTGATGGGCTGCTGATGACGGAGCAGAGACAGAGCAGAAGCAAAGGCGAAGATTCTTGGCTGCTGATGACAGAGCAGAGACGGGAGAAGGATTGGGGTTCGTGCTCAATCCTTGGTCGCGAGCCTCAAAGAGGAGGGCGAAGAGATCAAGGAAGAAACAACGAAGATATGGTGGAGACGAGGCGGAGCTCGGTGTCCACGAAATAGCAGGCGAAGCTCGGCACTGCCGCGCGAGAATTCGCGCGGCAGAAAGAGACAGCCTGTCGCTGGAGGGCTGTCGCTGCTGGAGAATTCGCGCGGCAGAAAGAGATAGCCCGTCGCGGAAGGAGTTGTTGTCATGCAAACCCTAGCCGCGAGAGAAGAAATGTCGCGAACTAGGCGGCGCGAGGAAGGAGGAGGGCCGACGAAGCGCGATCGAGGAGCCGACACTGACCTGGAAACCGTGGAAAAGGGAGGGCGACGATGGAACGTGGCGGCGAGCAGCTTCGATTGGGATCCAGTCGGAGTCTCGAGGGAACAGGAATTCGACGCGAGGTAACACGAATTCGGCGCGGGGAAGAGAAAAAGAAATTAGGGTTTTCGCTCTGATACCATGTTATATTAAAAGCAAAACCTAAAATCTCGTGTCATGGAAACCCCACGAGTTAGGCCTTTATATAGAAAAGAAGATAGACATCAAAAGACACAAATACCCTTTTACTTATTCTAACACATACAATCTTTGCAATTTTCCTTTCTAGTTATCTATGTTTCTACACTCCTCATTTTATGTTTTCAATATTTGTCACGTGCTGCTTTATTTATTTGAAACTTTGTAAATATGGATAACATTTGTTTGGTTTTTTTTTTTCGAGTTAAATTGTTATTATTTGTTTGTATGATGCTCTTGTATTATAGTGTATGGTTGTATTTTGAGTATTGTCTAGTGACTTAGAGGCATAACCTTTGACCGACTCGAGGGATGTGTCAATGAAATTGTCCATCGGTGATGGGGCTATTCCTAACCACGGGAAGGAACATTTTGCAAAGAAAGTGGAACACACTTTTCTCATTGATACTACATTATTTCAAAAGTTTGCATGATTTGTGACTAAATCAAATATCTCTGGAGTAATTTGGACACAATTCACTAACCATATCTTTGTCTTTAATGCAGACCAAACTTCTTATGGAAATTTACCTCAAGGATCTCCTATGATAGAGGATCCTGTACTCCGGGTACCTTTTGCTATTATTGATGAAATTGCAGATGACTCGCCATCTGCAGAAGATGGCTTACAACTTGGCGACGAGATTGTGAAATTTGGGAATGTCCAGATGGGTGATGAATTACAAGCAAGGCTTTTGGCAGAAGCACAATCGAATCATGGCAATCCAATACATATGGAAATAGTTAGGCAGGGTGTACTGATGCATGCTACTGTGACACCTAGAGCATGGCGAGGTCGTGGACTTCTGGGGTAGGCTTCTTTATCTTCTATTTCTTTCATCTTAATACTTGAATGTTGGAATTTATTTGCTCCTTGCCCCTCCTAACACTTGATGCTTACAATGATGGTAGTACGAACAAGGGTATAGCTCAAAGTTTGGGCAAGCGTGTACCTAAAAGTTTGCTAATTGCACATTCCGAAGTTCTTAAGTTATTCATCTTGCAGTCCATCAATTGTATATAGTCTAGCATTCTTCAAGCATTTGTTTTCTTGAACCTCTAAACTTGATTATTACTTGGTTTAGGAACTAAATGTCAAGTAACCAGCAGGTCACATGTTTTTTTTTTTTTCATTTTTATAAGTTGCTTTAAGATGGTTGCCAATGCATCTATATTTTCACTACTTAAGCTGGGCATATTAACTTGTTTCTTCTCTCAGTTATATTCTGAGTTACATACTCTTGGCAATCATTTATTGTTTATAATTTATGTTTCTGTTTCCATATTCTTTAGTGATTGAACAGAAATTTAAAATTTCCAAGTTTATATAGTCACATAAACTTGTGGAGTTAAGCATCTAGGAAGAAATTTTTCATTGTAGCAGTTGGTGGCCATCCAGTGAGAAGATGATCCTGTTTTTTCTATTTTAACATGAAAATTGTTAAAATGAATGACTGGAATAATTCTCCGATATGTAAATTAGTTTCTAGAACAAAATTCATGATTGGTAACCTGAGTTAAACTTGATGCGGCTAGATCAACTTATAGCTAATAGTCTTTGATGTGGGTAAAGTCATTGTCTAGTTCTAGGAGCAATGATTGTCATATGTGCACTGTGAAAATTAGCAGTGTACTGCAAATAGGAACCGATCCAAGTGCTCCATTCTCGACCAATGGGAAGCCGACATTTGCCTGATTGACCTGAGCAGCATTGAGTTGCAGAGATAGGCTAGATCCATCTGGGCTAGGCTTCTTGGTCATGGTACCCCATTATTAAGAATGTGCTCACTTTGAGTCCTATAAAAGAGGACTAGGGCCAAAAAGGAATTTTTTGTTCTCATTGCACATGTTAGTCTATGTTTAGAATTTGCCTGATTAGTTTATGTTTAGAATTTGTCTAATAAATAGTAAGAACATGTTGGATTCCTATTAACTTTATTATCTTAGCAGATTTCCCAAGATGGGTTTCAATATTTTCTGTAGTTCACCTTTCACATCGGTTTTGACGCAAGAGCACATGTCCTTCTCTCACCTTCATATTTTAATTCCTGAAATACTCTTACTAAGTAGTTTTAGCTCTATTAACCATCATTGAATGATCTTAGTTTAAAAATTATTTGGAAGATCAAATCAACTTTAAATAAAATACGACTTGCTATTTGTTTCTGAGAGCATAAGGAGTGTAAATTTGACCTTAATTTTTTCCCAAAGTTTTTAGTTCATGTTTTGACCAAGATTGCTTGATGATAAAAATTGCTCTAAATAACAAAATAAAAATGGACATATCTTTGTGGTAGTGCAAATATCGGTTTTATTAGGTGATTTATGAATTCAATTGATTTTCTTAGGGTGATAAAAACTGGTCTTTTCAATCTGATTTTAGCTCGTTTAGATACATAATCGATTTGATTGTATAACCCATAGTCAAGGATTGCAATCTCTAGTGCCGGAGTTTTAGTCATTTCAAGTAACATGACCAGTTGTCTTGACTTTCCAAAAATTTGCCTAACAGTTGATTTTCATAAAATTGGCCGGTCTGACTGTCTGGTCTTCATAAAATTGGTCTGTTCTATTGGCTGGTTTTCACAAAACTGGCTGGTCCGTTCGATTTTTTCGCATGCCCAATCCATGAGCTAACTTGGGAAAATATTCGGTTTTGGATTTGACCGGGTCAATCATCGCCCGGTTTGATTTTTATAAAAATGGTAAAAGTGGACTGGTGCCCCAGTTTATATTTTCCACTTTGACTGGATGATGCAGTTTGTTTCTGGTAACTATGCCGTGAAGAACCATGAAAATTATATATATTTTTTTCTACATGAAAGTTATGTTTGTCTCCTTTTGGTTTTGTTTAGGTTTTAAATTTTATTATTTTTGACAAATAAGAGAATCATTGAATTCACGAGATCAAGATTTATTTTATTTGAATATTTTTTTGTCTTTTTGAGTTGAATTGAATTGTTTTCGTCCACCTAGCCTAAAAGTTTTGACCAAAACTATTTCATGGATCAAACGTTTCAAAATCAAAGATTAAAGACAGATTTGAATTCTTTAAGTTCTCAGGAATAATATCTTGTATTATTTTACGGGTTCTCTTATTTTTATAGTTTGGAGTTCATTTGATCTGTTAAAACTTATTTTGAATCAATATAACTTGACAAGAACATTTTTGGGAGAAAAAAAAGAGGAACTAAGAGAAGGTGAGGTGCGTTCTTTGGTAAAAGCAAACAATGAAACACTTTAGAAAGAACTGGAGCACAGGAACACCTTTAAAAATCTACCATTTATCTTTGTTCTTTTCCTTTTGCATTTCGACTATGGAAAAGGTGTACATTTTGAATTTCATTCCAAACTGCATTTTCCTGAGCATGTATGTATTGGAGCAGTTAAACTTTGTATTTTCTTTTTTCAGTAGAGAGCAAAAAATAGCCGCTGTAAGTTTATTTGATAGTGTAATTCATCATTTTCCCATTGTTAATGAATTTAAAATATGCGGCAGTGTTGCATTTTTAAATTGAGAAAGCCATGCTTCTTTTTGCAGTTGCCATTTTCGCCTCCTGTGATGCTGACGTCAACATAACTGATTGGGGGAATCTTTGTGGACACATTTCCCTAATATTCTGATGTATTGCAACATATGAGATATTTCAGATCCGCTGTCACTTGCTTACTGTTGTCAACTTGAGTACTTCTGTAGTTGAAGTATCATAGATAGTTATTTGTCACTTTCTCAAATTCTTCAAGATTGCTGAAGTCCCCTTTGTATCAAATCTTCTTGCTTCAATTTTTTGCAATCATCGTTTGTTCAGCTTTATATGATTGAGTTCTTTATTATGCAATTGAGCTTGCTGGGAGACGTAATACTTCAGTTGTCTTTTGGTGTCTATGTGATAATCTTTTGCTTAACATTTTTTCTTCACAGTGATTTAACAACAAGATTTACAGCCGTGGAATGTGCTTAAACCTCTTGTTTTTTTAATTTAATTACGAATAACAATGATGATTATTTCTAATTTAAATTTATCCAATTGTCAGTGTTTCAACAAGGATGCTCGCCTAAACAATGAAGCCATATATTTCGGACGGTAAACGAGTTAAACAGAGATAAGTTTTGTGATGTTTAAGTTTATTTATTAAGATAATTGAGTCCAGTTAAGTCCGCTTAAAATAAACTAAGCTGAAGAAATGGTTGTTTAAGTTTTGTTTAATTTTTTATAAGTTGAATTTAGTTCAAATTTAATTTGAGCTTGGTTCATTTAGATGTAATCGAAATGAAAAAAAAAATAATGAATCCGGTAACACTGAATCTAGGGCGACTGGCTTAGTTCCATAGAAATTTTTCATCGACCGTTAAGGTAAATCGAGAAGTAATTGCGACGAGCAGCCTAGAAAGTCGAGCATTCCATGGTAATGCACCTTATTTGGAGAAAAAATCCTAGCAAATGTGTTATAACTGGAGATTGAATCATGGGTGTCTGGGTAACAACTTGACGTCCTTCTGCTGCACCATAACCTTCGAGGTTTGTTTAGATGTTATCGAACTCTTAGTTTAAGCTTATTTAATTATTTGAAAATTTTACAATTTTAAATATGTTTGATTATTAAGTTGATAATATAAACTTATTTATTCACTTTGAAAATTTCTTTATTTATTTACCTTGAGGAGAGATTTATTAAATAACATTATTCACAAATTTTGTTCATGAACATTGTTCACGAACTGTTTACAATCCTTGTTCATGATCATTAATAAGTTGAATGTATATGTGTTTAAATTTGTTCATTTAATTTAATTTGTTGTTAAGCTTGTTCATTTTGACTTTATATGTATTGAATAAAAATAAATAAATTTCTCTAGATCAAATATTAAATTTGCTCATGAACGTTTGATTCATTTACGACTCTAATATATGCAGAATAAAATTTCTCCCCTCACACATCAGTACATTGTGGTTGTGGAACTAAATCAGCAAGCTCCAACTATATTGGCCAACTGCAAAAATGTTATTTTCAACTAATTCTATGTATAATTTTCTGCATATTATCTTATCAATTTTGATCTCGATCATTGCACGAACTGTTAAAATGGAAACAAGGAGAACTGATGCCCATCAGATAAGACTGTTTTGTTTCACTCCCAGATAAATTTAACAGTCAGTTATTTCTACGTAGGCATCACATATAACTTTCTAAATTCAGCACCAAAGAATAATATCAGACTTGTTGCATGATTGCATCATCAATCAAGGCGATGGAGAAGGTATTCCACTTCCACTTGCTTTGTGAAAGGTATGACCCAATTTCCATAAAGATGATAAACTACATTTGGATCAACCTTGTACTGGGGACGACTGCTCTCGTTTGTGCTTGTTCCATTATCTACAGTCACATCTTGCCCAAACACCTTGGCCTTCTCCTCCACCCTCCTCTTCACTGTTTCTTCTTGAACCTCAAACGTTAGCAATCTCATCAAAGCATCCCTATCCTGTACAAATATGGACGTCTCTGAATTTTTATTTTTTTGCAAGAGGGAAAGAAGAAAAATGGAGAGTAATTGAGATACTACTTTAGCTCTGATTGCACTGCTGTAGTTATTTGGGGCATCTCTGAACTTGGCTTCTGACACAAATCTTCCATAGTGGATCCTCCTTGAAAGTGCCTTCAAACATGCAGATAGCTAAATTATTTCTTCTTTTCTGAAAATGACAAGCATTCATTTGTGATTGTGTTTGATAAACAGCTATTTACCTGTAAACACACAAGATCTGCAGCTGCTGTGAGTGCATATCTGCCATCATCTCCTTTTGAAGTGAATTGTGGAAGAAGTTGATCAAAATACATTTGCCATATGGTGTCTCTAACATTCACTGATGCAGCAGCAGGATATAACACCTGTGAGTGCACTTCCGAGAATTAGAATCATCACCAAAATCTACAAGGAATGAGCGGAGAGGAACTAGGCAACTAGCCATGATAGGTGACTCAATTCTGCATTTCTTTCTTTGTATTTAGAAGGAAATTTTTACAAAATTGTTGCTATATCGATCGGTATATAATAGCGAGTTGTATTGATATTACCTTTGGATATTGGTAAGGAGGGACTAATGGCGGCACCAGATTCTCTGGGAAGAAGGGAATCTCCTCTGGGTTTTGATATCTTCCGGCCTATAGAAAGTTGAAAATAATGAAAGTCAACCCTTTGAGAAAACATGGGAGATGGAAATGGAAGTCTAACTCCTTACCCTGGCCTGCACTGCCTCCGACTCCCTGACAAAGATGTCGACCAGGGAATGGTTGTGGTATGGGAAGGCTGCTCCGGCCAAGTAAGAAGGATCATACACAGGAAAGTTGGAGGGGTATTTGGCCCTCTCTATGAGGCTGAACACAATACTGTCTTCCTCCCTGGTCAAGAACTCTCTCACTGATGCGAGACTGAACTGGTTGTCCTTCTCCTCGAGTTGTCTGCAGCTGCAGATGGAGGCAAAGGCGAGGAAGGAGAAGGCATAGAGGAGAGAGCGAGAAGCCATGGACGTGAAGCTTGATTGCCAGGTAGAGTTTCTGAACTTCCCTCTTGTTGTTTATATAAAGACTTGAGGGGGTGTTTGGTTTAGAAGAATAGGAGTGGGGAATGAGAATGAGAATCATTGATTGTTATTGTTAATGTTTGGATTATAGGAATAAGAATACAAATAAGGGAATGAATCGTTGAAATTGGGTAAAAATATCCTTGACCTAAAACTAAAATTTTCTCCCTTAATATTAAATATCAAAATATATTTATTTATTATTTTTTTCATATCACTTCTCTCTCCTTATTCTCTCTCATCATTTTATCACACACTTTCTCTCTCCTTAATCTCTCTTATTACACTCTCTTTCCTCTTTTTTTTCATTACACTTTCTCTCTCCTCAATCTCTTCCATCGCACTCTCTTCCTTCTTTTTTTTCTCATCATACTTTCTCTCTCATCATACTTTCTCTCTCATCATACTCTCCTATCACACTATCTTTTCTCTTTTTTTTCTCATTACACTTTCGCTCTCATCACACTTTCTCTCTCCTCAATCTCTCTTGTCACACTCCCTCCTTTTTTTCCCTCAACGCACTTTCTTTCTCATCATATTTTCTCCCGCATCATACTTTCTCTCTCCTCAATCTCTCCCATCACACTCACTATTCTTTTTTTTTTCATCACACTTTCTCTCTCCTCAATCTCTCCCATCACACTCACTGTTCTTTTTTTTCATCACACATTCTCTCTCCTCAATTTCTCTCATCATACTTTCTCTCCTCATTTTTTTCTCATTACATTTTCTCTCTCTTCATCCTCTTCCATCATACTTTCTCTCACATCATATTTTCTCTCTAATTTTCTCTCATCATGCTTTCTCCTATCACACTCTCTTTTATCATTTTCTCTCATCACACTTTCTCTCTCTTCATTCTTTCTCTTCACACTTTCTCTCTTATCATATTTTCTCTCATCATTCTTTTTTATCATATTTTTCTTTCACATCATCTTTATCTCACATCTAATTTTTTCTCTTATTTTCCTTTAAGGGTAAAAAAGGAAATTTTGATTTATTTCGATAGAAAATATGCAATTAACCAAACATTGCTTTTAAGAATGATATCCATGCTCATACTCATTCCTATTCAACAATACAACGATTCTCATTCCGATTCCTATTCCTAGAAAAGAACCAAATGCCCCCCGAGTCGTTACGAGGGAAGAGAATTTACACCTTCATATTTTTAGCACTACTTCCCATGAAATGGTTTTTTTTATTTGAATTCTCCTTTTAAATATTGGTGTAATGCAATATTGCATAAATAATTTCCTTTTTTAGAATTTTAGAATTATTTTATTCTACTTCCCATCAAACTAATGTTGATTCCCATCAATATGATAGCATTAATTGTCTTCCATGTTGGTCCAGAGCTGATGAATTTGGGAGGATATTTGGAGATATAATAAATAAACAACGATGTATTATTTGTTCTTTTTATTGTTTCTTTATGAATTTTGTACAGAGCGGATGGTTTTTCAAAGGTTTGGTTGGGAAGGAGAGAAAGAAATAGGCGGCGAGTCTTGATTCTCTTGGATTGTTCGATGAACATATCGATCAATTCGAGTTTCAGCAGATGCTTTTCTTTGACTTTGGGACGCTGTTGACTTTTGAACGTTGGTCAACAATTCCGCTTTCGAGAGAATTGTTTTCACAATTATATATTTGAGAAATAGAACGGTTGACATTTGGATTTATGATGGAGCATTCGTGGAAAGATTGTTATCCCTTTCAAACTCTGACCCTTGACCACTTGCCATCTCGACGATCTCGCTACCTCCCCGTTTATTGCATACCATGAAGTTGTCTATCGAAAGTTGTTTATTAGCTGTTATCTTGAGACCAAATCTCATGGTCCATATGTTTTGGATTAAGGGATGGATTATATAAAATTATGGTTGGATTGTGATGATGATCCGATTACAATTCATTATGATTTCTTTTTAAGTTCATCGTCCCCTAATTTATAGTTTGGATCGGGACGGATGACTCGCGACTAGTGGCCACTTGCTCATCATCTGTAGCCTTCAGACGGCTTTCGACCATCCGTCCAAATATAAATTATAATATGAGGGACGATGATCTTAAGAAAAGATTACAATCAATTATGATTGAATGGTCGTTATGATCCGACTACATAGATGGGGGAGGAAAGCTAAAACTAAAAGTAAAGGATAAATTTTCAACTCAATTCATATCTTTGACTAAGGCATTCTGTGAGTAGAATAAAATTCAACAAATCGAAGGTCATTCACATGTTTCACAAGATTGATTTATCTAAGCTGAGGAGTAACGTAAGTTTATTTTAACTTCATGGTCTAAAGTTTTAAGTTTTTAATCGTATAGTAAGATGATAAATTAAGGAAGGTGGGTATTTAACAATCATGATCCTTTTCAATTTATTTGACAAGTGGAAAATAAGGAATTAATTAATTCTTAAAAATTAAATATCTGATTAAATAATAATAATAATAATAATCTTAACTTATAAATAATATTGAATAAATATCTAATACATATTAATTTTTTTTGGATGAAATAAATGAAATCAGATGGATAAATTTAGTTTGGATTTAATTAAAATTAACTGGTTTGTTTGAACCGGGTTAATTTATTCAAATAGAATTAGGGAAGTAATTAAGGATTTAATTACTCTTCCCCTTTTTCGCTCCGAGGCAACACCCGCTCATCAAGCGCCGCCTCTTCTTCCGCCAGACGCCTTTCTTCTTCCTCGTGCGACGCCGGCCATCCCAATCGCGGGCAGCCTCCTCCACCAGCCGTCCTACCTCCCGACGGAAGCCCTCTCCTCTTCTCTTTTTTCTTACCGTACCGTCGCAGTCGTCGTCGCCGCTCGAAAGAGGAGGACAGCGGCTGCTGACCTCCCCTTCCCTCTCCTTCTCCCTCCCAATCTCCTTTCCTATTCACGCCCGTTCATCCACGCGCACACGGCACCTTCTTCTCTTTTCTTCTTCTTCTTCTAAATCAGTATATCGAGGGTTTCCTCCACTCCGTAGCAGCGCATCTTCGTCCCTTCGTGTACGGTGAGTGTTGCAATGGTAACTCACTTGCTTCTTATGCTTTGGTTATGCATAATGAGTTGTTGCCGCTTTTGACTAGATCGAGTTGCTTAGATCGCGAGTAAACATTGAGCCTTACTTCTTTTTTTTCCCCCTTCCCTCGCAATGGGCTTATGGAGATATAAATTCTATACTGCTGCAATTTTTTGGGATATTGTACGTTCCATATTGAGATAGAACTTTTCTTTTCCATCTGGCACGATCTTGACAGATTCAGTGATTGAAAAACTCCAATTATGCAGTTATGTATTGAATCAACATGGCCGAGATCTTTGAGTGCACTGCTCACAGTATTACGTTCACCAATCTGGTTATGAATTAGTTCAGACGTTAGCAGTAACGATAGGCAATGTGGAATTTAACTCGACAATGAGTCTATTATTATTAATGCAATAAGCAATAGGCATGAATCTCCTTTTATTCAACTTTTAATGCTTTATGTATTCATTTATGCAAGGTTCGTTTGGATTTGATGCAATGACATTCAATGGTTCAGAGGTCCATACCAGGCTTCAGCATCTCCTTGTTCAACTCCAAATTGAGGCTGGAGTCCTTGATCGAATTGTCTACAGGAACAAGAACCAACATCGACATGGCTCTTACTTTCAATATCTCTTAAAGGTCCTAGTGTTTTTTTTTTGTCTCCATTTATTGCATGTTTTATTTTCTTCTCTTTTTTTCTGACTGATACTTCTTGCTAAAAGGTGAGAAGAGACTTGAATCTTCTTCATTCTACTGAGTTAGGGCGAATACTGAAAATGCTCTTTCCCATTATTGATGGAAAAAAACCTGCTCGAATGGCGATTGTCCCCACACGGTATTTGTGCTTTCAAATATTTTTTTCTTGGTGACATTGTGAACCTTTTAATTTTGAAACAAATTGTTGCTATTGGTTTTTATCCCTTGGAGTGTACATGAACAAGACATTGAAGGAGCCAGCTGTTATTATAATGTAATCTACATCGGCCATTTTTTTTTAACCAAAATGTGTCTTTTTTGTTATATGCCAAAATATTTCCTTAAAAGTTTTGAGCAATTTGTACTCTTATAGTAGATGCTTTTAGAAACTTAAGGAATGACATCAAGATATACAATCAGCATATCGGCTTATGGTAGTTGAGGTATTAAAATAAGATCTTTATATGGAATCTTTGCACTCTGATGGAAAAAAGAAATCACATCTTCATGTTATTTGGTCTTTTTACCATTTCAATCATATGATCTTCTCTTTTATTACATCTAACAATCTTAGACTGGTAATGACTTGGACAATTGACTATGAAATTGAGTGAGAGGAATTTTGCAGAGTTACATCTAGATGGTACAGGTGCATTTTTATTGTTTGTTATCCTTCCTTATTTGTATAAAACCCTGGTAAAGGGTAGAACAATTATTATTTTGAGGTGTTAATTGGTAAGAGCTAGAAACAGCATTATTTTTTCAGCAAATTACAATTCATGTGTAAAAGAAATTTGTCAGAACCATTATTTCTCCTTTTCATAAGAAAAAACATTTCAAATTTCTGTCATATATCATTCCTGTTGGAAAAAATAGTATCGCTGCTAATCAAGCATTAACAAGAAAGAGAAAGGTATACCTTTGGCACAAACTTTTGATAATTGGTTTTGCATGCCCTAGTTTATTTAGTTATTATTGCAATACATTTTGGAAATTGACAATTGTCACAATAAGAAATTCTTAAGAATACACATGTTGACAACAATTGTCTTATTTATGACACAATTCATTTGCACGTATATTGTCTATGTTCAAATACATGCATGCCTCCATCTTTAAGAATAAAGATACTGCAGCTAAATATGTTATGATTTTTTTTGCTTTTCAGTTTAAAGTCAAACGACATTGGCTCAAATCACAATTTGAAAAATCGCCTATTAGGTTGTGCACGTTTATTATCTCAGGCATGTGCACTCTGTCTTTATTCTCTGTCTTAATTTTTGTCTTACCATATTGATATGTTATTCTGCTTCTGCAAAATTATGTATCATTGCGCTTTGTTAACTAGATAGTGGCTTTGATAAACAATTTATATAACCCACAAATTTGTAATACGTAGGCTCTCATAGTTTTGTATTCTGAAATTTGTATATATTGAGCCTTCTCAATTTTATTGTGTTTGTTGACTCTTGAGCTGTAGATCTTATCCATTTCACTTATTTACTTTTATGTAAATCTTAATTGGAAACAACATAAGTTATACTCTTTAGCTAAGTTCACATAGACAAAGGGACTTGGATTTGTATCTTTTTTCTGTGTATTATGTATTATTAAAAAGTTATCTTGATTTCTATTAGACATGGTTGGCAAAGTAAGTTTCCTGCTTCTGGCCAGTTATTGTGCTCACACATTTTATGTGCAAGCATGTAAAAATGTTCTCATAGCTGAGATGCAATTTGTAAATTCTACTTTTTAATTTCTTTATCTGTTAATCTGACTTGTGTTGTTTTTATCTTCTCCAGATGACAGAACCAATACTCAAGGCAGCAATGTATCCTCAATTTTGTCTATTTTTTTTATTCATTTGAAGAACTCAATGCACCTCAACTGTTCTTTTTGATTGGCCTCTCACTACGTCAGTTCCCTCTGTTACCATGGTTCCTGATTCTACCACATTGATGACAATATAGTCATATTGAATATGTCTAATTAGTGGTTTGCTAGCTTTATCTCCATATTTATGAGTAACAAGTTCTAAAGTGGACCTTGTTTGTCCTCCAAACTTTTTGTGATCCTTGATTCCTTATATCTTATAGATATTTCTTGCTCATTCCTGTTTCTATCAAATCATATTTTCCCAATATTGTCCTTGTTTAATAACATATAAAGACTTTTGCAGTAGTGTAAAGCTTACTTAAATAATGAAACAGAAAATGTAACTTAAAGCTCGATGAAACTAACCATCAGCACTCAGTAATATTTGATGTTCCAGATGAACAATATGATATATTCCTTTACTTTTTATGCAGTCAGATATCCTTATTGCTTGCTAAATCATTTTTCTCGGGATTTTGTATCACTGTAATGGCTTTGCTTGCGCGTCTCAGGGTTCTTGTTCAGCAGGTAGTATTCGTCAAAACAAATTATCATTTTGGTTTTTTGTGAAATTATGATCTCACTTCTCAGAAACTGAATGATTTGACCTGATGAATTGCTTATGAGAGGCTGATGATTGATGGTAACACAAGATTCGTAAAGTGCCTCATTATTCCAACCCTCCATTGTTTTATCTTATTCATGATTGCTTCATCAGTATCTTGTTGAATAATAGATCTAAGATGTTTTAAATTCTACCTTTCAGGAATTTCAGAAAAAACAATATTAATCAGCAAAAAGTCAATATTAACTTGATCATGACTGTGTTAATGATCCTTAACCTGCTTAATTCTTATGTGCCATAAGTGGACACTATATTGTTTGTAACCACATAAACATATGGGATTATGAATGGTTTTGGGGTAGACTTTTCAGAACAATGGGTAAAATGATTGGACCTTTGAATTTCGTATAAATGTGTATCTGGCGAACATGTTGCTATTTCATCTCTTTTCAATTTTATATACATACATTAACTCTTGTTCCTACTTGTTGGACTGCTATGAAGCATTGCCAATCTTACAACATTGTAGTAGCTAAAATATTTTGTCTTTGATGCATGAGAAACATACATGTTCACCGGATGCCATATTTGGCAGTCTTTTTTTTTTTTTGTTCTCATAGCCTATTGTTGTGCTCTTGTGACAGATGCTACAAGACGTGGTTATGGTTTTCAACAAGGTTTCATTTCTTACTACTGAAAAGCAATCTATAAAACTATCTCAAGATGGCGTAGAGGTCTGTTTCTTTTCTCATATTAAGTTTTGACTAATTCATGGCTGATTGGTGGATCTGTCTATGTTTAGTTTCTTGCTATGATTTTAGCTATTCTCTAAATAAAGAGTTATTATCCTGTGCACATCCTTGGGTAAGGAACAACGGCTTAATCTCTTACCATTTCAAGCTAATGCAGGTTTACAGGGAATTCCACCGTTCAGTACATAAGAGGATTGTTTTGGAATGTGTTTGGAAAGGAGATAAATATTTCTTGCTTGAGAGGACAGAAAATAAGGAGGATGAAACCAGAGAAGAAGATATACAAGCTACTCCATCCTCCACTACAACTATTCATTACAGAACATTAGAACTCTTTGATGAAGGTATCTTCTTTGCTCCGCTGTATCGTTTATTAGTTTAGTTAATTCTTCTTCTAAATATACTGTTTTATCTCTCTCTATTTTGCTTAATTCTTCTTTTTCTAAATATTTAACTATTAACTAATGAGCATTTTACCGAAAAAGCGGCCTTCATAATTAGTATTCATTCAAATGTGCTCTTATAGATTTTTGTACCAAAAACATTTTAGAATTTTAGGGGTCAAAGAATGAATTTTTTGATCTTAAATCTTGCTGCAAGATAATTTACAGATCCACTTGTAGTACATTTTATGCTATTATTCACAACACAAGTTTATTTACAAATCAACTTGCACTCTAAAAATCACAAATAATTTATACTAAATTTATTTTTCAAACACCCTAAGTTCAACATTTGAAGTCTTTAGATGTCTAAGAGTGTATTGTTTTGTTGCTAAATCATAGCGAAATAATTTCTAATCATCCTACAACACTTTTCTTACTGCACCTTTTGGTAGGAAAATTAAATCACAACTGTGGTTAAAAGATTTGGGATGTCTTTTGATTTGTCTTCTTTTCATAAATTGCTGTACTTACATTCTTTCATTATTTGCAATGGTACCATGTTATATTGGTCTGCGATAACTGCTTCACCATGAAATTGTTGTGAATTTTCAGAGGAAGAAACCTCATGTCCACCGACAGATGCAACTAATTCGTCCCAAGCCCAAGTGGATAAATTTCCTGCAACTACTGAGGCAGCAACAGGGAATGTGCCTGTGGAACCCCAAACTCAATCGAGAAGGAAGGTGGCCTTTGTTTCAGTGAAAAGACCCGCTGCTGCTTCTAACACAAACGAACCTGTCAAAATTCCAAAACTGGACTTGGTTTCAAACAATTCCCTAGAAACTGACGATCCATTTTTAGATCTACTATTTTCTGGAATAAACAGCGCTTGTGCTACAAACAAGTAATCGTATACCTTTGGTTGGACTACAATTTGGGGCTTAATGAAAGAGGGGAAATGGAAGAAGCAACAAATATATATCTAAGTTTATTTGTCTCTCCTTTATTTACTTTGTTAGATGAATACTCCCGAAATATCAAGCTTAATTTGGATCCACAATTAAGTTCATTGGAGTAAGTCTAATCGTTCTTGAACAATAATTGAGCCACTAAACAAGTTGAAGAATCACAATCGCACAGCTTAGTTAGAAACGTACGGTTAAAGCAAAAAAGATAACTCTACTAGAGGAGTCCACTATCTGTTCACAAATCACAACGGTGCTATTGATCGTTGTCCCAATTTAAGAATTTTAACTTGATTTCCTTGCAAAACTGGTATAAAATCGCACTCTTCGATGAGTTTTTCCTTGCAAAGCTGGTCATTCACATGCATGAAAACCCTTTTTCATTTGTTCAGTCTTTGAGAATTCTCGAATATTTGCTATATAACTACTACTTGTGTTCACGATGCTATGATAGTGTTTGGCAATGCGTTCTATCTTAGTCTATTAGGTACCTTATATGATAAAGAATAAATATCTTAGCCTATTAGGTACCTTGTATGACAAAGAATAAAACATTATATACAAAACTGCATCTGTCATTAATTGCAAGAATCAAAAAATTCCTTGATGTTCGTGGGATGTTTTTTTTTTTTTTTTACGTATTTTAATTTGAATCCTCTACCACCCTTTGGACATACGTGATTCTATGTCTGAATTTGTTCCCTCGGGGTGATGCGATGGTTAAAACATGAGGTGTTGTCACGTGATTCTATGTCTGAGCTCAATTATCTAAGGTGTTAAAAATTCCGAATAATCATGAAAATGACAGGTCCAAATCTATAAAAAATTTCTACTTATTATTAGAATAAATCAAAAAACAATAACATTACAAATAATTTAAACTCTTTAGATATAATATGCACTAGTAAGATTCGAATTCTCATTGTACTTACTATCACACCAAAGTCCAGAACAAAATAAATCATATAAAAGACAAAATACTACATTTAAATAGATAACGTGCTATAGCCAATTATTAATCTACACAATCATTAATATATATAAAATGTATCTCTCACATTATATTAAATCATCCTGTGCAATTTTGTATAAATATTTAATGTGAACCTAAAAACTCATATATAACATATATAAAGCATATATTACATAAACACAGTTTTCATTGGTTACAAATATAATTGATCATACTCCACCTCGTTCAGTTATCTTAATAGGCAGGGACGGATCGTGGGATTTCACTAATAGAGATAGAGGATACCGTCCTTTGTTCCACGTAAATCACCCCTCTATATTTGAATTTCTAGATCCGCCATTGCTAATAGGTAAAGTATACATCAAATAGAAAGTTTCAGACCTTGGTGAGAAATTAACATCAAGTGGACTCGATCGGTTGGTTGGGAAGGAGGAGCTCAAGTCGGCGGGGAAGCTTCGACAAAGACTACCGATCGACCAGTGTCGATCGGTAGGGAAGAGAAGCTCCTGGAGGTACTAAGCGACGGATAATCTCAAGCAGCTAGCGTTGATTGGCTGGGGCGGAAGAGCAGCAGTAATAGAAAACCCTAAATTACTGTCTTCCGTTCTCCCTTTCGTCGGCTCGCACATAGGCAAGAAATTCTCGCAGCTCCTCTAGTGTTCTTTTCTCCCTTGCACGTCCTCCTTTCCCCATTATTGTACGGCCATCATTCTCATATTGAGATAAGATTTTTCTTGTTTCTTTTCAATCTTGCAAGATCTTGGCCGATTCAGCGATTAGAAAAACTCCTATTTTACAGTTGAGATAAAAGATTAATAGTTCCTTAAATAAGCAGTAATGTAAGTAATAAGTGAAAAAAAAAACAGCCAATATAAAATTTTAAGGATATTTTGTTTAAGTTATCATATATAATCTTAATTATTTGATTATCAGATAATCAAATAATTAAAATTATGATGAATAAAATATAACTAAATGTTATTTGGTTCAATCTAGATAATGCAGTTAAAATTTATTTGTTTAAAGATTTTAATGAATAATTTAGTTTAATATTTTACTATATTACCCTCAGTTACAAAATCAATTATACATAATAATAATAATATTATTATTATTATTATTTAAACTCTATGTTCTTTTTTTATTTTTTTTTCACATTTTCTTTATTTTTATATTTTTTAATTTAGTTTGTTTTTTTTATGTTTTTTATTTTTTTATTTTTTTATTTTTTTATTTTTTAAAGTTTTTTTTATTTTTTTACTTTTTCTTTTTCTTTTATTTATTTTATTTGTTTTTAAAATTTTTTTTATTAGTTTTTACTTTTTTAAAAAAATTTTTTTTACATTTTTTCTCTTTTTTTTTTTTGTTTTTTTTTCTCATTTTCTCATTTTTTAAATTTTTTATGTTTTTTTTCTATTTTTAATTTTTTTAAAGTTTTTTTTACAATTTTTATTATTATTTTTTTACGGTTTTTAAAAAATTTTATATTTTCCATTTTTTTTACGTTTTTCTTTTTTATCACATTTTTCTATTATCTGAGGGTATTTTGGGCAAAAAAGATTCGTTAACCCCGAAATCAAGAAAAACCTTAGTTTTATGAGATTTTTCGATTCCTGGTTGCATGTCCCTTTTGCTAACATGTCAAGCATTGAACATTACTCAGGAATCATCGATTACCTAAATCAAACAGAGTTTTTGTTGATAATCATAGATGGATAACTAAGATTATCAAGAATTATTCCCAACAAAACGCACCCTAAGTTGTGATAATCATAGATGAATATCTAAGATTATCAAAAATTGTACCCAACCAAATACACCCTAAGTTGTAAGTGATCAGCCCACTGCCAAAATTGATATTAAAAATAAATATAACAATTCTAATCATAATTAAACAAACTTACTAAACTCACAATCACAATAAATCATGATGGATAAATAAACATTGAATATATAACAATAAAATATATTAAAATTTCACATTGAGCAAAGAGGAAAAGGCACTATTAGGTGGGTTATAACTATTAAAAATAAACAAAAGAGCTATACTCAATTAAATAAATTTACAATCACAAGTAAAACAAAAATTGATATTAATTAATAAATGATTGACAAATAACATTAAACATATAATAGCATAATATATCATATTTTACATTACAATAATGACATAATATCTTGTCCGAAAATCGATGAGATAGAAAGTTAGAGGTGTAGATGTTCCGTTGACCACTTGTAGACTTCGCTCCGCTTGCAAAACAGATGATGTCAATACCGAGCCAAGAAAGGAGTCCCCGACGTTGGCCCTCCGATGCTCAAGTAAGTCACCGACGATGAAGTAGAAGGTGGAGCAACAAGAACGAAGACTGTAGCGCAAACAGTGTATCGCGTACCTCTGTCGATGCTTGGACCCCCCTTTATAGAGCTTCTGTAGCGCGCGTGCCCACTTCCCAATGTAGGCATACTTCCCAAAGTTTTCCCTGAAAAGACTTGTCAGTAAAGTGTCTCTGATATAATATCTTAACAAGCTAAGTATATCTCTGATGTGACAGTGGAAGCTTCCGTCGTACGATCTTCTGGTTGACCATGCATGGTGTCAGCAACACTAACTCTTAAAAGGATGTCTATGGATAAAATAGGGGGTCTGCTGTTAGGCCGAGCGAAATAGCCGCTCGGTCAGAGTTTCGTTGCGTCCGCACTACATTCGCTCGGTCGTAACTCCGCTGCGTCTGCCGAATCCTGTTGTCGGGCCAAGTGGAGAAGCTACTCGGCCATGATACCGTATCCTCTTGGCGTCCAACACCTCCTTAAGCGTCGGTTGTTCGGGGCATCCCCCGAGTCAAAGGTAGGATGGATCGGGCACCTTCTCCTCTCGGTCGGGGACCTGATGGCTTGACCAGCCGATACACTTATCGTTCATCCGACCATATGATACCTGAATGTTGACCGCCTTGACTTTGACCTCCATCGTGACAACTATCCCCTGCAAGGTGGGCCCCTTCTTATCACTACATCACATGTCTTCTCCTCAAGTCTAATCGAAGGAGGCTGCAAGTCCGACTGACTGAACAAATTATCAATGACGTTTTCACCCGATCGGCTTACGACACTCCTTGGCTTCTGATTGGACTAACGTGGCCTAACGATCGACTATGTGATCGCTCTTTGTCGGTCGGCCTATTGAAGATTGTCGTTGGACCATATGTCTGCTCCCTTAAGCCAATCGGAACAACGAACATTCATATTTGAAAATCTTTTCTTGGGCATCTTTGGGTGAGTGCGATCCGGGCTTACATCACCCATATTTCTGGGAAATTGTGCAAATCCTTGCGTATTATGGATGAGCGCACCCCCATGGCTCTTAATTACCTTCATTAAATGTCGGCTCGTGGTGAGGCGCCACATGCCCCCCTGCTACCGCCGCACGCTGAAAGTGACAGGTAGATATCCTTTGGCGATGTGACATTTAACGGTTTGAATTTGACGACCAGATCTATGTCTAGGCCTTCGCGACCCTCGATCGGACAACCCCGATCGACCAGTCTTGGGGTTTATAAACCCGTCGCATCGCCTTCTTCCTCTGCACTTCTCTGTCTTTGTGCTTTTCGGCGTCACCCCATCTCTGTGTTCCGGCGATATTCTTCCTTTCCTGCTCCTCCAGTAAGCTTCTTTCCAATCGCATATTGCCTTCTTCCTCTATACTTTTCCGTCTTCGAGTTTTTCGACGTTTCTTCGTCTGTGTTTTGGCAATATTCTTCCAGTAGGCTTCCTTCCAATCGCATCTTTTTGCTACCTTTGTTTTTTGCGATGACGGGTTCCTCACAGCCTCCTGTCGACATCCCTAGGCCTTGGTACACCTCTACTGAGTTTTGACGCCGGCGATGTTGAGAGCCTGACAGCTGCCTTTGAGTTCCCTTCCGATTACAAAGTTGTTCTTCCTTCTCCTTCCGATCAACCAAATTCTCCACCGTCCAGTTGTCTTTATTTATTTAGGGATCAGTTTACTGTCGGTTTGTGGTTTCTCATCCACCCCTTCTTTCCTGCGATATGTAAATACTTTCGCATCTCCCTTCATCAATTAGTATCGAACTCCTTTCAACTGCTGTGTGGGGTAGTGGTTCTGTGTCGTGCTCCGCCTGCACGACATTCCCCTCACTCTCTGAATTTTTCATTACTTTTATTATCCCAAATTGTCCGAGCCGGAGACTTTTCTTTTCCAAGCCCGAGTGGACTTAATTTTCTTCGATAAAATGCCCACCTCCAACAAGCATCGGAGGGAATACTACTTTTTTGTGCGCCTTCCCGAGCGGCCAGACTTCCCGACCAACTGGCAGCTCGAAGTAGCGAGTCAACCTCCCTTAAAATAGTACAAGAGCTTATCGGACTACCTCAATGTAGCTTCAATGTTAGCCGATCAGAAATATGACATCCATAAGTTGCTGCTGGAGGGTGTCCTCTACATTTTCGACTTGAGTCCGATCCGCACCCGGCTTCCGTCCAGCCAAGGTATGCAACTTCTTCACTTCTTCTTTTGATTCTAATTGATTTTTCTTCCTCTTTTGCAGCTGAAGTCATGCTACGTGCACATCTGGCCGGAAAAGCTAAGCTTGCGGATGCCGCGATCAATGCGGCGGTCGTGGATGAGTTGGAGAGCCGCGGTCTGCAGTCGATCGGCTCTCAAGAAGATCCGTAAGGCAAGAGCGAAACGGCTCCAGCCTTGGTGAGAGGAGGGGTAGACAGCCGTACGCCTAACAGTGGAGCAGCTGGTAAATCACAACCTCCCTCCAAACGACTTCCGATTGTCCGGGTTGAGAGGGTGACGGACTCGACCTCCTCCGGATAGCCCGTGATAAGGTGTAAGAGGCGTCGGGCGGAGACTTCATCGCGATCCGCCTCCTTGATGGTGCGGACCCCTACTGGCACTAGCCTGCGTCCTTCCACCGAGCGGGTTGAAACCTCAACCCCCGTTCTAGCTCAAGAGACTGTGGCCCCTATGTCGTGTGACCAGACGCCATCGTTATCCGATCTACCGCAGGGAACCTTTATGTGCCGCCGGTGGCCTTCATGCCACCGCCATCGAAGGTCAAAAAGTCTAGCATCCGTCTGTTGTCCTCATCTCGGTCGTCCGACCGAGCGACATCGTCCCAATAAGCTCCGAGCGGCCAGCGCCACATAACGGTGATTCTTCATCTGTCGACTGAGGAATGACGCGAGTCGGCTAACGCTGAAATCCAAGCCCCCGAGCATCAAATAATTATTCAGGGGCCGCTCTCACAGATATGGGCTGACGCCCGAGCCCATGCAGAGATGATGCCTCCAGGAGCGCTCGCGAATAGTCACACCCAAATATCTATTAGGGTAAGTATTGTATTCTTCTTAATTTATCTCTAATTGGTGCTTATATTTTCCTGGTTACTCATAATATTAGATAGAGAGTCTGACCATGTGCCAAAGGCTCGTATTTTTAGAGCAGGAGGTCAATTAGTTGAAGGCGTCGAGCGGCCAATCATCCGCCTCTCAGGAGCAGATGAATACTGAGGCGGCTCAGCTGAGGGCTGATCTGGCGAAGAGCACCGAGCTGCTAGAGGCCTAGCGGGGAAAGAGCGCAGAGTAGACCTTTCTGCTGACTCGGTTTAACAAACAAGTCAGCACTTTTGATGCCAAGATCGAATCCGCTAATGAGAGGAAACTCTGGGCCATCGAAGACCTGAATCTGAAGAATAAAGAGACTCGAACTCTTGCTAAGGAACTCAAAGAAGCTGAAGATTTTCTTATTGCGGAATGAAAAAGTCAGTCGACTAAAGAAGTTGTCCTTTGAGGCCAACTCTCCGTACAAAATGATGAGCTAGCCACCGCGAAGGACGAGCAGGAGGCCTCCCGAGCGACTTTGAAAACTTATCAAGATGCCGAGCCTAGCCGGTTTGAGGCTACGAAGAAAACTACATCCGCTCGGACATTTTCAATGACAAGGTCGTCGACCGGGCACTTCGCCTGTTTGACCTGGCGATCGAAGGGGCGTTCGACCAACTCCAAGCAGGCGATTACCTCCCTTCTGCTCTATCGAGCAAGATCATCAGTCAGGACAAGCTGACTGTCTCACTGCCCGATGATGCCTTGGACTATCTAGAGTGATCTCTGCTCGAATGATTTTCTGTTGACCCCTCTGTTTTTAATCCTTATGTAAGATGTTTGTAATCCTTCGTAGTAGTAATGAATGATCGCCCATTCGATGGTTTTTTCTTATTCGTTCATCCCTTTGCAGCCATTTGGCTTCTCGATTTGACTCGCACTTTAGGTAGTGCACCCCAGAAAATCCCAAGCGAGATCGCGAGTTGCTTATTGCGACTTGGTGGCCTTCCAATCGGTGACGAGAAGTCATAGCAGAATAATCCCGAGCGATCACAATATCTTGAAGACTTAGAGCTTTTTTGAGTAGCGCGTATCCATAGTCAGTCGTTTGTCATTCTTGCTTGACCGCTTATCGGGACCAAGGTTTAAGGTCATCGCTCGACCGCTGATGACAACAGGGGTTTAAGGTCGTCGCTCGACCGTTGATGTATACGAGGGTTGAAGGTCACTGCTCGACCGTTGATGAAAAATGAGGGTTTAAGGTCACCGCTCGACCGTTGACGAAGACTGGCGAAAACTAGGGTTTAAGATTGCCGCTCGACCGTTGGGGAAGACGAGGTTTTAAGGTCGTCGCTCGACCATTAGGGAAAACGAGGGTTTAAGGTCGTCGCTCGACCATTGGGGAAAATACATATCAAGAGTGGCATTCTTCACTTTTATTCATATTTACTCTGCATTCAGAAAACATACAAAAATACATGTATTTACTCACGCACCTCTCATCCGGCCCTGTGGGGTTAGAGATGATTCACGCTCCACGGCCACTCGAGCTGCCTTCCCCCCTCATCCTCCAAGTAGTAGGCGTCTGAGTGGAGCTTTAGCACTACCTTGAAAGGTCCCGCCCATAGGGCTTCGAGATTGGTGATGTCACCGACCGACTTCACTTTCTTTTATACGAGATCGATGACCTGGAAGGACCTTGGAATCACCCTCCGATTGTAGTTCTACTTCATCCGTTGCCAGTACGCCGTTAGCCGAACCGCTACTTTCGCCCGCGCTTCGTCTACCAAGTCGAGCTCCATGAGCTTCCGTTCGGCGTTTCCTTCATCGTATTATTGTATTCGATCATACTCTACTCCGACCTCTACGGGGATGACTGCTTCGCCATCGTATACCAAGTGGAAAGGAGTTACGTCGGTTCCCTCCTTCTGGGTCGTGGGAAGTGCCCACAACACACTGGAGAGCTCGTCGACCCAGCTGCCTCTGACATGATCGAGCCGAGCACGTAGGACCTTGAGGATTTCCCTATTGGCGACTTCCGCTTGTCCGTTGCTGTTGGGGTAGGCCACCGAGGTGAATGCTTGCTGGATGTCATAGCCCTCGCACCACTCCCTGAGTCTCTGACCGGCGAATTGTCTCCCATTATTTGATACGAGTCGGCGTGAGATGCCAAACTGGCATATGATGTTCTGCCAAACGAACTTAATGATCATATGCTCGATTATTCTTGCAAGTGGCTCGGCTTCCACCCACTTCGAAAAGTAGTCCACTGCGATGAGCAGAAATCTCCGCTGCCTATCACCATGGGGAATGGTCCAACGATGTCCATGCCCCATTGGTCGAGCGGGCAAGATACTATGGACACCTTCATTTCTTCGGTCTACTGGTGTAGAAGATTATGATACTTTTGGCAGGACAAGCAGGTGGCTACCATCCAAGCAACATCTTCTTGGAGGGTCGGATAAAAATGTCCGGGTAAGAGTATCTTTCGGGCCAATGACTGGCCGCTCGGATGACACACTTCCCGCGGAATGTATTCAACATCTTCTGATCTGACACGCTTGAGTATGGGCCTAGAGAAGGCTCTCTTATAAAGTTGGTCCCCAACCAAGGTGAACTGTCCGAGCGAGTTTCTTCCTGATCGGTCGGTGTAACTTCCGACCGTAGGAACTCTATCAGCGTCATCTTCCAGTCGTTCGGAAAGGTTATTCCTTCAATTCGGTCAATATGTGCCACGAGCGATACATGTTCGATCGACTGCCCTATGATGATCGGTGATAACGAACTGGCCAATTTTGCCAACTCGTCCGCTGCTTGGTTCTCTGATCGAGGGATCTTTTGTATAAGGACTTCCTGAAAGTTGGTCTTCAACTTTTCGAAGGCTTCCGCATAGAGCCTGAGTCAGACATTGCTTATCTTGAACGTCCCTGATAGCTACTGAGCGGCCAATTGAGAGTCCGAATGAATGAGGACTTTAATAGCTCCCACATGTTGGGCTGCCTATAAGCCGACTATCAATGCCTCATTCTTTACTTCATTATTAGTGGCGCGATAGTCAAGCCGAACGGATAATTGAATCCAGCCTTCTCGTGGTGAAATGAGCAAGATGCCGATCCTGCTACCTTGTCGAGTGGACGAGCCATCAACGTATATCTTCCATATAGCCTCTGGCTCGACATTATGGACCTCTGTGACGAAATCCGACAAGACCTGAGCCTTGATTGTCATTCGGGGTTGATATTGTATATCGAATTCGCTTAGCTCGGTCGCTCATTTGATTAGCCTTCCTAATGTCTCGGGGTTGAGAAGGACTCGCCCTAAGGTGTTGTTAGTTAACACAATGATTGTGTGTGCTAGAAAGTACGGGCGAAGCCTTCGAGCGACGAGTATCAATGCATAAGCTAATTTTTCTAGACCGGTGTAGCGAGATTCTGCATCCTTCAATATATGACTTAAAAAGTAGGGCTGTAAATGAACCAATCGTTTGTGAACAAACTTGGTGTTCGTCTTGGTAAGAGTTTGTTTATGTTCGTTCAATATACATAAGATTAATTAAGCAAACAAGCTTGAACAGCTCTTAAGCTAAACAAACAAGCTTGAACAGCTCGTTAAGCTAAACAAACAAGCTTGAACATATATGTGTTCAACTCGTTAACGTTCGTGAACAATGTTCGTGAACAATGTTCGTGAACCATATTTATTAATAAAACTATTTTCAATATGCTAAATAAATAAAAAAATAAAAAATAATAATAAATTTAAATTATCAATCTTAATAATAACCAATCAAACAATTAAAAATTTCAAATAATCAAACAAACTTGAATTGAGAGCTTAATAACATCTAAACAACTTAGCTCGAATCAAGCTGAAGCTAAGCTTGAATTGAGAGCTTGATAAACGAACCAAGCTCTAAACGAACTAAGCTCTAAACGAACCAAGCTCAAGCCAAGCTTCAAACAAGCTCAATCTCATAAAAAATAAATCAAGCCAAACTTAAACACTCATTTCAAAAGCTTAGTTCATTTTAAGCTCGGCTCGACTCGACTCGGTTCGGTTATCTTATCAAACAAGCTTGAACATCCCAAAGCTCAGCTCGACTCAACTCGTTTACAGTCATATTAAAAAGTATACAGGCTGTCGCTCTTGGTCATTATGCCTTACTAAAGCCGACCCAACCACATACTCATTGGATGATAAATAGATCCAGAACGACTCACTAAAAATTGACTTGGCTAATACAGGCAAGGAGTTAAGATATTTATTAAGCTGTTCCAATTCTCGATCGCACTCAGCGTCCCACTGGAATTTTGTAGCTCGGCGAAGCACTTTGAAGAATGGCAAGCTCCGGTTGGATGACTTGGATATGAATCTGGACAGTGTCGTGATCCGACTGGTCAAACGTTGAGCTTCCTTCAAGCTTCGAGGCAGCGACATATCTTGTAGAGCCTTAACCTTGCTCGGATTGGCTTCGATGCCCCACTCGGTGACGATGTAACCAGGAAACAGCCACTATTCGCGCTAAACAAACACTTACTCGGGTTCAGCTTTATTCCATAAGCCCTAAGAGTTCGGCAGGTCTCCTCGATATCCGCGCACAGGTCTCCTCGATATTTACGCACAAGTCAGCAGCTCGGAGGGTTTTATTAATATATCGTCGATGTATACCTCCATGTTACGGTCGATCTGCCGTCTGAACACCTTGTTCATCAACCTCTGGTATGTGGCGCTGGCGTTCTTTAATCTGAACGGCATGACGTTATAGCAGTACGTCCCATCGACCGTGATGAAATTGACATTCTCTTGATCTTCTCGGGCGAGTGGCACTTGATGATACCCTTAGTACGCGTCGAACATGCAGATCAGCTCACAACCCGCCGTTGAATCCACCATCTGGTCTATCCTAGGTAACGGATACAAGTCCTTGGGGCACGCTTTGTTCAAGTCGTGGAAGTCGATACAGACCCATCATTTATTGCTTGGCTTAGAGACCAACACTACATTGGCTAGCCAGCTCGGGAATTGAACTTCCCTAATATGGTCGACCTCCAACAACTTCTCTATCTCCGCCCGGATGATCAAGTTTTATTCTGCGCTAAATTCCCTCTTTGCTTCACCGGTCGAGCATCCGGTCGGATATGGAGCTCGTGTTGAGCCAAACTCGGGAGATACTGGGAAGCTCATGCGTTGACCAGGCAAATACATCATAATTATTCTTGAGACATGCGACCAGCTTTGCCTTCTTCTTAGGTTCCAAATCGGCCGCGATGAAGGTGGTGGCCTCCGTCCGACTTGGGTGAATTTGAACCTCCTCCTTTTCTTCATAGACCAACCCAGGAGGCTTCTCGGTGACAACGTTCACCTCCAAGCGCGGATTCTTCTGAGCGCTTCTCGCTTTAGACTTGACCATCTCGACACAACATCGTCGAGCGGCTGGCTTGTCGCCTTTGACTTTACCCACCCGGTCGTCCACTGAGAACTTTATCTTTTGGTAGTATGTAGACACCGTCGCCCAGTAGACCGAGATCTATGTCACCGATCGAGAGATGGAGAGCGGTGGTTGTACCCTCTTGGGGCCAGTCGCCTGACGATCAGTGTCAGATCGTAGCAGTTGCACGTGTTGTGTGTCGCCGACTGATGAAAAGAGCAGAACATTGACGTCTATACCTTGCCTCTTGTCGTCTTTTGCCGACTGGAGGTCACATGTTGCACGACATGTGTTCTGGCCTCCGGGTGTAGCCTTGCTCCCTCTGCCCTTGGCCCTTTGGAAGGCTGATGGTGACTATTCAACGATCGTCGCACGGGCGCCGACGCGGGCTTGACCGACATTTCCTTCTTCCTCGCTGCCTAGGCTTCTTCCACATTTATGTATTCATTGGCCTTCCTGAGCAGGTGGTCGAAGTTCCTAGGCGGCTTCCTGATGAGCGACCGGAAGAACTCTCCTTCGACGAGCTCCTGGATGAAAGCGTTCATCAGCATCTTGAAAAAGACCGATGGAATGCCCATGATTACTTGGTTAAAGCGCTTGATGTATGCTTTGAGCGCTTCCTTGGGCCCCTGCTTTAGGGCGAAGAGGCTGGCGCTCGTCTTCTGATAGCGTCGGCTGCTGGCAAAATGGTGTTGGAATGCAGCTCGGAAGTCCTTGAAGCTACGTATTGATCCGTCCGACAATCTTCGAAACCAGTGCTGCGTCGAGTCGGAGAGAGTAGTGAGAAAGACTCGGTATTTCACCCCATCTGTGTACTGGTGCAGCGTGGCCGCGTTATCAAACTTATCCAGATGATCATCTAAATCAGTCATTCCATTGTATTCCCCGATCGCTAGTGGGATATAGTGCCTGGGTAGAGGGTCACACAAGATCTCCTGAGAGAACTGCAGGTTGACCCGTTCGGGCGAAGCGTGGCTTCTGGGCACTTTTCTTTTTCTCACATCCCAAACGGGAACGTCGTTCGAGGATGATCCTCGTTCCTAGTTTGCTTAGGCTATTTCTGAGGGGGTTTGGAACAAGGCGTGGTGAAAGGGGATGGGCGCGGGCCGCGCTTCCCCCTGCGTGCCAGTCGACCCTCTGTTCTACCTCCATATGGAAACTTGTTCCGGTCGATCTTCTACTCCCGCTCGCCCTCCTGCTGCCGACGTCGTCAGCTGCTGCACTTATCGATCGGCTAGTGCCTGCTGTTGCTGCAGCTCGAACATCTTCGCCGCTCGAGCTTGCACGAGCATGTCGAGCTCCTCTTTGGTGAGTGTCACGATGGTAAGTCGTCTAGCGTCCTCCATCTTCTTAACTTAGATGCAGGTTAAGTTTCCATAGACGACGCTAATATGATCATGCCTGAAAGTCGATGAGATGGAAAGTTGGGGATGTAGACATTTCGCTGACAGCTTGTAGACTTCGCTCCGCCCTGCAAAACAGATGACGTCAGTGCCGAGCTAGGGAAGGGGTCCCTGGTGTTAGCCCTCCGACGCTCAAGTCAGTCACTGGCGATGAAGTAGAAGGCGGAGCAACAAGAATGAAGACGGTAGCGCAAACAGTGTATCACGTACCTCCGTTGATGCTTGGACCCTCCTTTATATAGAGCTCCTGTAGCACGTGTGCCCGCTTCCCAAGATGGACACACTTCCCAAAATTCCCCTGAAAAGACTTGTTAGTAAAGTGTCCTGACACAATACCTTAACAAGCCGAGCATATCTCTGATATGACAGTGGAAGCTTCCGTTATACGATCTTCTGGTTGACCATGCCTGGTATTAGCGACACTAACTCCCAAAAGTATGTCGATAGATAACACAATGGGTCTGCTGCTAGGCCGAGTAGAATAGCCGCTCGGCCAGAGTTTCGCTGCGTTCATACTACGTCAGCTCGGCCGTAACTCCGCTGCGATTGCCAAATCCTATTGTCGGGCCGAGCGGGGTAGCGGCTCGGCCAGGATACCATATCCTCTTGGCATCTAACACCTGCTTAAGCGTCAGCTGTTCGGCGCATCCCCCCGAGTCAAAGGTAGGGTCGGATCGGACACCTCCTCTCGGTCGGGGCCCTGATGGCTCGACCGACCGATACACTTATCGTTCATCCGACTATATGATACCTGAACGTTGACCGTCTTAACTTTAACCTCCATTGTGACAACTATCCCCCGCAAGATGAGCCCTCCTTATCACCGCATCAACAAAAATTCTAAAATTTAAAATTAACAGGTACACATTGGAAGGGACCACAAAGCAAGACAACCAGACGACACGGCTAAAGTAAAGGAAAAATGGTTGGAGGATGGCTGAAAATAACCAGTGGCCACAAAACGAAAATAGATGGTAGAGTTGCACGTCGAGTCAAAAATACTAAGGAGTCAGGAGTTAGCAAGTAAAACCATGGATAACACTTCAAATTTTATGATAATTTTATTTTATTTTTATTCAGTAAACATACCGAGACCATTCAAAAGGACTGTTTGTGCTGCCTAGGTTACCTAAGTAGTCAACTTGAACCCCTTTTTTAATGACTAGGTGACTTTGTCTCAATTTTTAGTAACTCGAGAGCGACTCAATCTTCTCTCCTTCCTGAGCTAAAATCGTTGTTGGCTCATGTTGAAGTAGAGAGAGCATTTGTCGCATCGCCTTTTTGATCTCACTTATGTCTTGTGACTTTCAGAAATTGTCCTTAAGGGTGTTCAAATAATGCTGTCCAATTCTGCAAACAAATGCTTGTATCAGTGTGGAAACCCTAGTGGGATATGTTGAAATGTGTGTTATTGTAGTTCTGTAGAACATATGTTAGGCAGATGATATTTTGCTGATGTTAAAACTTGCGCGTGCTATGTATACTTTTAACTATTTAGATTTATACTAATATTGGCGGGCATTGCACCTGCCATTTACCCTTTTTTAAAAGGGAAAAAAGAAAAACAAATGATAGAAGAGTATCTTCAGAATCCAAAGTTGTTCTGGGGATTCATACGCCAACAAAATTCACTAACCCTGGACTAGCGGATAATGATGCCCTAGGTGCTCAAGAAACTTTCTTTAGCTATAATGTGGGGCTGGTGCATCTAAAAGGCAAGAAATGATTGCCTTTTCAGAAACAAAATGGCCAATTAATTAAAGACCTACTTTCTAAATTACTAGATCTGACCACAACCTGTGTTCGAACCGGATCTGACCCAGAACTTGATTCGGGTCAACAGGCTCAGCCCATAATCAATCTGTCTTTAGACAGGTCAGTTAAGGGTCGGGTCCCAAATGAACTGTCGATTCAATCACAATTTAACTGCAAATAATTATCGTTTTATTAGTATGTTTTAAAAAAAAGATATTTTTTTTAATTTTGTTTTAGATTTTTTTTCAATAAGAGCCTTTTATTTAATAATATTTATAAAAATTTAGTGATATTAATGGTGTGGTTCAATTTAAATTAACCATTTACTTTAAATTTTTCCAAGATCATTCAACTTTTCTATTGAAGTTACGTGACTATTTTACTTTTAACTTATTAAATTTATTAAACTCATTTAACTATCTTAATAAGTTATTCATGTCTCAATCTATCTTTTTTTCCATTCAACATTGAATTTAGACTATTTGACTTGTATAATATATCTAATAATAAATTTGTCAAAGAATATAATTCATTCAACAATAAAATTATATAAATAATAAAGATTATCATCGAACATACCAAATTAATCAAAAATATAACTTAGGTTATATATATGTCATACTAAAATATAATATTACTGTTAAATTAAAAAATCATTGATATTAAAATATAGTGATGAATAATTCATGATTTAGTATAATATAGTTCTCGATCTACTTTAGCTCTCAACTTTTTAAAACTAACAACTACTTGATAATTAGTTGAAAATTATGAAAATAATAAAAAATATATATAACTTTCAGAGGCCGAATTAGAATATATTGATATTGAAGGAATTAACAAATTATGTGATTTTAAATCCCTTATATTTTAAGTGGATAGATAGACAATATAAATAAATTCATACATTTATTTTAATTTTAAATTTCTCAACATTTATAAATCTTTAAATATATATTTTTAAAATATATATAAATAATAATCTTGAACCATCGTGGATGGTAAACTAAACCATAACTGACAATTTCAAATCATAAGCCGTAATTACCTTTAAAGATTAAAGATCAAGATTTTTTTAACTTAAACAGTCGAAACCTTGATCTGGTCTATTATATTACTAACATTCTTAGACCCTAATAGCACATTTCTTCTGTACTAATTTAAAGCCTACAACGCAAACTAATTCCCATGCTTCTAAGCTCATTTCAAATTCTGAAATAGATCTTAGGGATATTTGGTCCCTCCTTAACAAAAATAAAGTTGGTAAAAATATTCTCCAACTTCAAAGAATAAACCTCATAGAATATAGTAGCAATCTCAACGACAAAAATTAAGAGATAGATTACTTAATTAGGATATTATCGACAAATAATTATCAATAGATGTTGATGGCATGTTTACCATGTACTTCTTCTTTGATTTTTTTATCTTGATTAATCTTAAAAAGGATATAGAAGGTCTATAGATTAGGTATAAAAATTCTTCCATTCAGTAATCTCTATTACTTAAAAGACTCAATCTGTAGAGTTGAGTATTGGAGCAACATAAAATGGACAATTTTTTTTCATGACTAATGATTTAGAGATTATTATAAATCATGAATCATTTTCAATTCTAACTATCATAACTAATCCTTGAAAACAATTCTTGATTTAATATATTTATATTAAATATTGTATGATCATCAGAAGAAAAGGTTTTAGCAGAAATTATTTTGACTAAAAGATAATTTTAATGATAAGTAATATAACTTGCACTACATATTTTCTCATGATGGAATAATAACATAAAATCATGAAGATAAATATATCTGTATGTCTATGTAATCTTAATGAGATATTTTTAAAATGTAGGTAGGCAATATTGCTCTAAATCCTCCTTTTAATGACAGGGAAATTCATGAAAGGATATCATAATAAAACAATTTGTTGCACTAACCTAATTAACCATAAGCTCAATGAACCATCTGAGCATGCAATGCAGGTAATAAAATATGCCAAGTTAAAATCCGTCAGTCAAATAAAATTAAGCTCTTAATTTTTTTCGAGCCCAAACATGGCATGTCACCCTGTGGATATATAAAAGCAAATAACTAGAATACAATGTTAATAATATTGATAAAACGAAAGTGGTATACCGACATGTCTCTGACTCAATTATAATAACAACCAATTTCCTTTTTTTTAGCAATTTTTCTATAATTATTTTTTAAAGAATATTTCTAGGAAATCTGTTTGCCTTTGACCATATATATCTTGAGACGCAATAAGACAACAAGAATTGATGGAGAACAAGACTTACATCTGACACCCTTGTTTTGTCAGTATAGATTCCTTTCAAGAGATCAATATGCCTCCACTTAAGGTATATACATATATGTTTTGTTCATGTCCAATTTACTTTAGGTTTGGATGATTTGATTGTATATCCTGGCGAGATGATGCACAATTTTAAAGAATTAAAAGGAGCAGGTATAGTTTTATCATTGTTTAAAATGAAATCATATCATTTTTCAGATTTTATTCCAGCATGAAAATAATTAATTCTTCATAAACAGCATATAGTATTATTTTATTCTCTCTTCTTAATTAATCAGGACCAATAAAGTAACCACTCTATAGAGAAAGCATGTGAACTATAAACATACCAAAAAAAGAAGCAACAAGAAGCCTTCTTCTTACCTCAAAGTGAGAGATATCGATGTTTCTTAACTTTCTTCACTATATATTACATGAACTTTTGACATCTTTTTTTGTAAGAACAAGAGGATCTGTGAGAAATATTATACGTATTGTTTCAAGCATGACGAAATTAAAGCGAAAAAAAGTAACAATAAGCTCTTTCCTTATCTTACCTCGATAGATGGAAGCTGTTCACAGAGTGTATTCGTCCATTAATAATGGATGTAACTCTATCAGTTACCAGATGAAAGAAACAAAGCCACGCTCAACAAGGCCTCTTGGAGCTTCGTCGTCAAAGAACACACTTTCCCAACAGAAAAACAAACTGACGAACGGACTAAAGGCGAACACACTTTACCATATCTGTCGAGAAGATGCTGACAAATGGGACTAAAGGCGAGGGTGGTCCTTTTGAATCACAAAATGAAGATATCAACAAAGAAATGATCGACTACATATTTGGAACAAATAAGAGTGTGGAGGTGGAGATATGAGGGCTCTAGAAATCAACCTGCAAGGAAGAATAAAATGGGAAACACAGCAAGTAAAAAGAATTGTTTTTTTTTAAACGAATAAAAATAGAAACAGATGAAGAACAGTGATTCCGTTAAATTCGAAAAGATGGCATGCAGAAGCAAGCGGTACATGTAGGTATTCATCGATGCAAAGTACTCGCCTAGGATTCGACCCCCGCAAAAAAATTAATCTCGGAAGTCACGCTTCCAGGCTTAAATCAGTAGGAAGATGTTATTTTTACCATTTTTATTCAGGTTCTCGTTCCAATATGGTCTAAATCGAGTAAAATAAAACCAAAATGAGGAAGCGTTCGAGACGAGAAACAAGTACACCCTGTAATCACATGCTGTTGCCTCCTCGGAAACCCACTTGGACAAGACTCCAGCTGACGGGACAGAGTGGGGAAGATAAAGGTAACCGACATCGGATAAGATGAATGGTGGCCTGCTGCATCCCAAAGCTCGAGGACGAAGGCAAAACCGAAAAGATAAAATAAAATAGAATAAAATAAAGCTCGATCGAGCCAACATCTTGTTACTCTCGTCCCATTTCTCCATGGAAGCAAGAAACAGGACGCAGATCTGGGCGGCTGGTGACTGTGCGGCGCCGGTGGCGCAGAGATCATCGGGATGACAGACAGAGCAGCGAGCACGCAACAGCAATGTCACCGCAGCTGATGTCCTCCCCGCTGCGTGCTCACTCTCTTCTGTCAACCCAAATCACCTCCCAAAAACTTCAAAATAAAGAAGAAGAAGAATAAGAAGAAGAAGATTCGTGCATCGATCATCTCAGAAAATCCAAAGAACATAGAAATCTCAGAAAAATAATCAACGAACAAAATAGCAGTAGATCATCTCCCCTCCGCCTCCGCTCGATCTCCCCATCGCTTCCTCTCTCTCTCTCTCTCTCTCTCTCTCCCCCAGTTCTAGGGTTCACGCCTCCATTTATCGCCAGCCTGCACGTGCGGTTTCAACGTAGTACGAAATTTTAATTAAAACAATTTTGAGGACTAAAGAATAAATTGGACGCGGCATACCTGGAAGTCGTACACGCACAGTGGGAGTGAACGATCGATCGCATGGACGCAGAGAGGGAAGCATTTTATGGGATTGTCCCGAGGCCATCGTCCGTATAAGCCGTCCGCTCCTTGGCAGCGCGAATCTGGATGCGGTTCGTGGATGCGAATCTACGTATATATTTTAGGAAAATAATAATGATAATAATAATAATAATAATAATAATAATAATAATAATAAGGAAATTTTCCCCTAAAATCCGCAATAAAGGCTTTTAAATTCGCTAAAATTGGTTAGCACGTCTGATTAAATCAACTCATGGCGCAGTAATTTTAATTAAAAATTAAAAATAATAAATAATAAATAAATAAAAGAATTTTAAAAGAAAATTAAAAAGACCTTTCCTGTTTATAAAAAACTGCTAAATCATTAAAGTCAAATGGCTCAAAAATAATTACATAACAATTCAATTCAAAATTATTACATAATTATTTTTTACTTAAAATATATATTTAAATATATAAATGCATTTAAGATATAAATAAACTCTAACTATGCTTTGAAAGTGACGGACCGCGCATGATCAATGCACTATAATTTCACTGAATATTTTAGGATTTATAACATGAGGGAGCTTATAAAACATATAATGGCCCATCAAATTATTCTTTCAGGAACTATAGAAACGCCCAGCTAAATTGGTTATCCTACTCTTTAAGGACAAAAAGTTTATGCACAGTATATACATTCTTCGAAAACATGAAATCAATCAATAATTGATTACCTTCTTGCAACATATCTACACTTTCCATCTTGTTGAATCAATAGCTTCCTGACGAGTTGTAGGATTCCTTTTCTTTTTCTTCAGAATAATATGTTGCTGCATAATGTAAGTCTCAAGTCGATAAACATTACTCCAATCGAGACTAGAGACTAGTGTAGATCTTGTCGTCAATCTGGGGTATTAGAGAAATAAGGTGTGGCAATGCCTATTTGGAGTTCGGAGTCTTTTTATCGTTCTTGTGCATGGCAAGCTTCATCTTTGCTTGCTCTGCTTCTCTATGGGCTCTTTTCCTTTCTAGCTCTTGTTGTTTGGAGTTCTCCTCGTGTGCACGCTCAAACATTCTTGTGAAGTTGAAAAGTGTAGAGATGACTATATTAAACAAATCAATGATTATTAGATAGGATTGAGTTTATAATGGTCCAGGTGACAATGTAGCAGTAAATTAATAAAGTAGTTTGTTGTATAATACGGTACGTGAAGAGATAAAAGGAGAGAGAGAGAAGCCATCATATGAAATCCAAGTTCAGGGTTAAAGGAGGTCAACCTTGCTCAAACGAACAACGTGCAGGATCTTCACCAAAATATTGAACCAATGCATCTGCATTTCTATTCTGAAAAGAAAACAAAGATTTTCCAGAGCTAATATAAGTTATATGTAAATACGAAAAACTATTATATAACATTGAAGACTTACGACTGCAGTATAAAGTGAAGTAAGGGATCTGACTTCAGCTTCAGCAACAACGAGAAACCTCTTCAAATGCTATAACAATAGTTTCGTAGGTTAGCAAAAAAAGCTTTCAAGAAAACAGGTAGGTCTTCAACATGACAAAAGATAATAGAAAGTGGAGACTTCTATATATCATGCAGCCAAATGGAAAGCGAAAGTGCTACTGCTAGCATTCACTTGATTTACAATAAGGCTCAAATGTCTGATTCTGATGAAAGGAAAAGGAGCAATTTTAATTCGGAGTCACAAACCTAAAGCAATGAGGTTGTAATCTTCCTGACAAGGAAGCAAGGTGCCCAAGAAAGGATTTGTCATTTGGTCAATTGATTATTTCAAAGGTGGAAAATATTATTGTAGTTTAAAAGCTTGGTTGCATGAGCCCATGCAACCAGGAAATACCAAGGAATTTTATGAAACCTGCATGATATGCCAATAAGCATTCATGGAAATGTGCATATTCTAAAATCAAGATGAAAGTTGCATAATATAAAAGAACAGAGATCCCAAATCTATAAATAAAGCTATGTGCAAGGAGGTGTTGGTACAGCATTTAAGGAGAAAGTACTCATATAGAGATTAAAATTTTATTAAAAACGGAGATTGATCGAAGAAGTGTATCAGGATCTCTTTTCTAGACCCAACAATAATTTAGTCTCTTAAAATAGGCTAAGTTTTCTAAAAATACTGACATAAAAATACTACAATTCTAAAAATATACTAGACCATTATCTGATTTATTTTGCCGACTAATTTATTTCTAAAATGATCCATTATCATTTGTATCATTCTCCTTAACCAAACAATAGGATCCATTATTATTTATTTCTAAAGAAGAGAGATCCCAAATTATATATAAAGCTATGTACTCTCGGTAGGAATGACAATGAGATGGGGTGAGGTAGAATTTCCATTTCCATCCTTGTCCCGTATACGAAGTGGGGTAGCGCGGGAAAAGAATTTTTTTATATCACAAAACCTTAACTGAAAAGATCCAAAACATCCAACGCATTCGACATTGGATCAACTCTAAAACATTAAAATCAAGCCCAATCTAAGCCCGGCTTCAACCCAACACAAACCAAGGATGATCTACACCTAATCTAGCCATTAATTAGCCAATCTAATACCAACCAAATTGAACTAGGTTATCACAAGGTCGCAGCTTCTAAATATCCCAATTCAGTCCTCAGTATATCCCTAATATGTATAATTATCCCTACTTCTCAATTAAACCTTGAAATGTACAAAATGTTATCCTCATTCATTGGCTATCTTATTAATTGTGTTCATTGAATGGTAAAATGTATTCTTCTGTGTCTTAATCCTTAGATAATTATTTTCTCAATGACTGAGAGAGTTTATAATTGTCTGTTTTGTTCTTGAATCAACTTGGACTTAGATATGACAATTAATCTTAGATTCACATACTTCTATGCATCTTACTGCCCAATTTATTTTCTTAACTAATTTTAGCCTTTCTTTTCATAAATTTATCTCGACTTTGTCAACTTTATCCTCTTCTAACAAACTTTTATCTCCTTAAAAGCGATGACTAAGTGTCCATATGTGTTTCAAGTAATCCGGTGTTCATGACTACACTAAAGAAATTGAAGTTGATTGCTATTTGTATGAGACGTTATGTCCAAGAAGATCAACATCGTCTACTTTTCTCAAAGCATATTATATTTTTACTAAGGCATTTAATGAAAATTGATTATTTTGTGTGTATAATAAGATGCTGAACATGAAACATGACTATGCACTAAATTGGATTCTCTGTAAGATGAATGTATTCCCATCATGATGTATGGCAAACAAAAGGAAAACATTCCTAACTAGGCAGATATTTCACATTCCACTAGGAAGGTTGGCTTCAATCAACTGCATTTTCTTGTAGTTATAGTGTTTCTTTCTAGTTAACACATTGCATATATGAACAGATTGTGTGAGCAAGTTCATTCTTGCATTTTAGTTTCTTAGTACTAAAAGAAAAATTAATTTTAACCGATTAATGGTTGATTGAAAAAAAAATCAAGAAAGCATTGGATACAGGATAATGAGACTATGGAAACCATTATGCAAATAAATACCTCACAAAATGTTTCTGATACAGGGGGGTCATCATTGTTAGAGGATATTAATTCTTGTTCAACGTTCTTCACTCCTTTACTAATGGCCTGCATTTCTTCAGCCAAAATCTTGAACTCTAACTATATATGGTCATATTGTTCATTGTTAAAATTAAATGAAATATAATGTGTTCATACAAAGAAAGTAAATTGAGAACCTTTGATGCAGCTTCTAAGAAAACAAGATTTTTGTGAAAATCAAGAACTTCTGGAAGCTTCTCTTCAAGAACCTGTATAAAAATGTAACAGGTGAAGATCTAATTTGGCTGCACTTTACTAGTAGCCTAATACCATTTTATACGACACTTAGAACATAGATCAGCATGCTTCTAAATTCTAATAACATTGATTAGCAAAGTTAAAAGTGCATATAATAGGAGGAATATTCCATGGAAGCTGACTGCAGAGTTGAAGCGGCAAGGCCACATGCAGATGCCAGAGGACCACGATTGGAGTAACAAGAAACTGAAGTGGAAAGCAATCCTGCCACCTTTAGGGATTTATATCTCCTTCACAGATGCAGTGATGGACAATATTTAGGGCTTTGTAGGCACAACCAATGAGGACCCTTGAGAGGATGATGAAAGTCACCTAATGAATGCAATGCTTGAAAAATCAACCAGTGATTACCTTGCCAAATGGATACCCTATCTCAGCTATGGGTCCAGTGGTGTTCTTCTAGAGTTCTTGGGAGAAATATCAATTATAGTGACCTTAAGAATAGGCTAGCCGCGCTAAGGAAACCAAAGGCTTGCTTCTCGTTCATTGAAATTAGACATAACTTTTTCATTGTTGAACTTTCAAGCATAGATATTCTTCTCGATGGCCCAAGGCCAATCTTAGATCATTATATCTCAGTTTAGAAGTGGTCCCCCAATTTCTTGCCAAGCATAATTACGCTCGACAAGGTGGCAATGTAGATTCAAATTCCAAAACTCCCATATGAGTACCTCAATGATAGCTGCCTCCAACTGCTTGGTGACATAAGACAATTCACATTGATGAATTTACTAGAAATCTTTCACAAAGAACATATGGGCATTTGTGCATGGAAGTGAATCATAATAAGAGCTTTATCTCTCCTCCTTCTAGCTAGGGAAGAGATCTTACAGAGTATGAAAGTTACACTTAGTGCTTCAACCGCAATAAAATCAAGCATATTCTAGATGCTTGTATTTCCACTAAAGCTGAAAAAAGGTATTTCCCATCCTGAGCCTGTAGGGAAAATCCACCACACCACAGTGATGTAGGGCACACAACTCAAACACCCATGATAACTCGAAGGATCCTGAACTGCTATTTGCTTTCTACTAAGACCAATCAGTCCCACACTGTATCCCACATTAGGGATGGGATATGACACTAGAAAGGATCTAATCAACGTTAACTCCACCAGAGATAACTTTCCTTCACAGTGGTTGTGTAACTCTTGTGGTCATGGTTGATAATTAACTTTAGCTTCTCGAGGTTTCTAGTTGGAGAGTTGGAAGGTACTTTTAATCCTTCCCAATCTTCCTAATTTTTTTTCTCTGGAGGTGCTTTCTTCGAATTGAAGGGGTTGGTGAGTCTTCTTTTTGAAGAACTGTGATGGATCTTATTAGATTGCATCACCCAGGTATTATCATTCTTTCTTCAGGATATTAGAATTAGCAACACCAAGTGATTGAACTAGAAAGAGGAATTTCTAGTTTCAAGAAGTTTCATGTAATGGTCATCTGACTTTTGTGGAGGCATTTGGATTTGGATTTGGATTTACACAAGCCACTAACCAATCAATGGAAGGAAGCTTCAATATTCTCTTAAAACTACTGCTATGAACATATCTGGTCCTTGGCTAGTTTTGGGGACTATAACGAAATTAGAGATTCGTCTGAAAGAAAAGCTATGGGGCTCATAAATAATTGGTGTGCCCTTGCTTACCTACTGTCACTTGATGGTTGTGGACTTTTGGTGTCAACATCTTAGGTCCCCACTTCACCAAGGGGAGTGGCAAGTGCAATGATATGGACAGACTTTTTTTTAAAAAAAAAAAAAAATAGGAAATTTCAGTTTTCATTCTACCTAGAGAATGACATTCTCAGAGGGCTTGGCTTTGACCCTTCAAATTCACGATGGCTTGGCAATTTCATGCTGACTTCAGCAGAGTCCTATCTTTTGGTTGGTACCAAACCATCAACTGAAGGAAAGACAACCATCCAAAGGAAATATGCTTCCTTGGAATAAGTAGGTCCTTGGGAATATTCATTACTGAAATGGTGTTTAGCCAGACTCAAAAGGTATTCAATCCGGTTACTTCCTAGGGAGCGACATTACACAATTTGTAATGTGAAGACCAATGTAGTTATTAGTCAACATGTTTACTCAATAGGAATATACAACTGAGCTAGAACAGAAGAGATTTGTGACCATACTCTTGTGCATATTAAGTGACAGATAAAAAGGTTATAATTACCAGTAAATGGACTGATGGAGTCAGTTCAGGAAATAGTTGGGCTATAAAAGAATCTGATGGCTGCCTTTCAAGTTAGCCAGTGGTCCATACTTCAAGGGAATACTAGACTAATGTGCATTGACCCAACTTTTGGACATATTTGTAATGTTTTGATCTTTTCTTCCCACAGAATCAGAGTAAATTTTTTCTTTTCCCAGAATAAACAATGCAACTCTAACACCAGCATCATATGGGTCATCTAAGGTGTCAATTACTAGAACAGGGTCAAAATCTAAACATTCAACTAAAAAAGATTACATAATATTTTTCAAACAGCTTCATGCAAAAAATCTAAACTATGGCTATCTCCCAAATCATTCAATCTTTGATAGCAACTGTGCAAGTCAGCCTTCCTAATGTTTGTTGTCTAATTCTATCAAAATCTAGTACCATTACGACTCATATTTGACTGGACATGCTCATGGTAATCAATATTGCCTACCCTTATCAACTATTATACCTTGAATGGTATACAGCTTTTCCCACAAGATGTTAATAAGCTTGTGGAAACAATAGAAATTGAATCGGCAATGAAGAGCAAATACTACTTTGCTTCTGAATTTTTTTATAAATTATAATTTGTAAGAAAATGTTAAGAAGGTATATAGCCACAAGGAAAGAGAAAAAGACACCTTGCATAGGTAATGCAGTAGAGTCATTTTATTGTTGCGCGCACAAATATCACTAAGCTTCAGGAGGCTATCCAACCTAAATCCAATGGCAGAACCTGTAAAAGAAGGAAAGCTGTCCAAATTCAGTTTCTAGGCATGTTGCAGGAGACGACATCAGCAGATTTACCAAGACAATCTAGTCCCAGATAAGTAACATACATAATTTTTAAAAAATCAAGACTGTTATTGTGCACATGCATCAAAGCATAGTCTTGATGCAGAAAACCAAAATGAAAAATGGTATCTCAGAAGAACAATGTGCTTGATAAAACAAGGAAATGATGGAAAACTTAAACTAAACAGATTAGCGTCATAGGCTTCGAAATGACCCTTCATGTGTTTGGGCAGGCAGATAACCATATCGTAGCAGGTATGCCATTCATACTGGCCAGAAACGGTCCATTTAACCATTTTTGTCTTCAATCTACCTTGCAAATTTGTTTTTATAGATTGTGACGTGGTGGATAGGTAAACCTACACATGGCAGGGCCAAGTCAGAAGTCAAGTCAACGGGTCAAGAGTCAAGCAGAGATGGAGGTCAAAGTGGTCACCCGACTCCTCCTATCGATCACCTGACATCTCCAACTCGGTTCACCACACTCCTTCAGCTTGGTCAACAGATTCCTTTACTTCACCAGACTCCTTCAGTTTGGTCAACTAACTAATTCAGGTTGGTCATCTGACCTCTCTGATTCGGTTCACCCGACTCCTCCTACTCGGTCACTAGACTTCTCCGACTCCTATTCGATCATCTGACCTTCCGACTTGGTTCATCGGACTCTTTTACTTCAGTCACCCTCAGTTGATACCTACATCTTATGTGGCTTACCGTACCATTTTTTCTGAAGAACGTGAGTGACATAACCATTTCTCCTGGAAGACGTGTTCAACATAGCCGTTTCACTAGGAAGACATGGGCAAACGTGTGGGTAACGTAAGGGCACAACTACAACCCTTTAAAAGGCTGCCTGCCTCCGCGGACAGAGGTACTCGCACACACAGACACTGTTTTTCACCTTTCTCTAGCCCCTATTGCTAACTTGAGCGTCGGAGTGGTCATGCCAAGTCCAACCTTAACGCCCATTCTAACCTCTTGCTAAGTGTTTGTAGGAACTTTGTAATTCCCCTTAGCCATCGTGTCGTCTACAACTTTCTCTACAACAGTTGCTCTTCGCGGACTCACCCGACAATGATGAACAGATTGTATCAAACAATTTGGTGTGGTTCTAGGCAAAGCCCCTGTCCAGACCAAATCAAACTATTTAAGGCACATGTATTCGCTGATGCTCATTGGGGATCATATAACCATCCAATGAAAAAGAAGATTGCACTTCCATCTAGCCAATTGTTATGAGTAAGTCTAGATTGGTCACCTCTTCTATGTTCAAACAGTTAGAACTTGTAGATAAGTGATCAATCAATCACATTTACAATGATATGGAAGAAATTCTGTCCATGAATCCTGGCAAAAAATGCTAATCACAAGTCAATCCATGTGTGGGCATGGACAGCAACTCCATTTCAGTTTATCCATTCAATTTGATGGGAAACATCAAGAGCATTAAAATCTAGTTTGATCTCTTTCTTATAAATTTGAGTTTTGAGGATCAGAAATCAGTTAATCACATTTAACACTAAGAAATTGAGTTCTTAGCAATTTGTTCTTCCTTAAGAAGTTATAATTATCTGGTAAAGCAAACAAATTATCAAGCAGATAATCTTAATCCACCGACGTCATCATAGGAAATGTGTATGCAAGAGCATCTGATGTGCTCTTCAATCACTAATGAGGAATGCTTCATCAGGACAGCACGAGAAAATTTTATTGTTGCAGTTCAGTACTCCTATTATCAGTAGGATAATAAATTACCTCTAGCAGTTCCTTGGTTTAATGCATTTCCCAATGAAAGAATTGCCTGCATGATCCTTTTCAGCTTAACAGAACCTCTAATCTGAGGATGAAGAGGTTCCAAAATTAATCATAGAAATCTATTAAATTTCAAATGGGTAAACAAATCGCTTAGATTTTACCTCTTTGGCAACAGAGTTTATAGTGTTCAAATTGATTCGAAGATCAGCAACCTATAACAATCATTCTACAGTTGGGTGTTATGTCTCAAGGAAAATGCTTCCTCAGCACAGAAAATAACATACTAAAATAGAATAAAGACCTGGGAGCGATATTGTATCTTAAAGTAAAAGACTCGCAGTTTGGATTCCACTCTTGGTACTTTCATTAACTCCAAAAAGAACTGGTTATAAACAATAATGTGCAATATTCAGTTAGCTTGGATTTTAACACAACATAATTTGGTGCAATATGGAGGAAAACTATGTTAAATGTAACTGAGTAGACCCATTTAAACAAACATACAAGCTCATAGCCATTTCTAATGTGGGTGAAATTGTCCGCTAAACTTAGTGACTTAGGATAGTTGGCATGTGCATGCTATGAAAATTAACATTGTGAAAGGAATTTATTTAGACGTTTGAAGATTGACCAAAGGTAAACTGGCATGTATCCAGTCAACACAGGGAAGTTGTTTAAGGGATAGGCTAATTCACATGAGCTTCTTGGCTAGATGGTGCACATTGTCATTGGGTAGATGTTCACTTTGAGGCTATAAAAGGCATGTTAGGGAAACAAAGAAAGAGACTTCTGAGGGGAGAAGCAGGGAAAACAAATAACATTAGTCAACAAGGGTGGCAACTACTTGCCACCTCAATCAACTAATGAATCACCACCTCAACTCAACTAGCCTTGTTTCACTCCACTCCGTAGCTAAACACCAACCTAATCTGTGTTACTAGAGTAACCTCACTCCAACTCACCTCACAGGAATTGCTTATAAATTTGCCAAATTCAACTCACTTCAACCGAACTCTGAGCAAACAAACCTTAACCCAACTCGGCCAAACTCTTCCTGACTTCGTCTTCTCTATCCATCTTTCCTGGTAATTTTGTTGACTATTATTAATAATATCCTTTCATGCTTTGGTTAAAGAGTTAATATCCTGAGTTCATAATATGTACTTTAAATAAGAAATCTTCTAGTGACTTAGTTAATTAATTGATACAAGAAAGAATTGATTTACTAACCATACCAAAGTTTTAGTTTATGACTGAACAATATAATTTCAGTTAAGGTTTATAATCTTGACCCGTATCAAAATTTCGGTCCTAGACCGAAAGACACGGTTTCGATAGTGCCGGTATGGTTTCAATATTTTTTAAATATAAAATATATAAACTAAAAATAAAAAATTAATCTAAATATTTAAAAATAAAAATAAAATTTTAAAATATATATTAAATTAATAGGATAATTTTATTAGGTTTAATTAAGACTATTTAAATCACAGTTCAAAATTTCATTCCATGTCGGGCGGAACGGGCGAAACTTACCGTTCTGCAAGCGTATCGAAATCAACACCAAACTAGCGAAGATTTCGTCGCGTCGTGCGTCACGTGCAGAGGAGTCACGCACGCTCTAGAAGGAATAGCTCGCGTTCGTAGTCGCATGACAGCATGGGCAGCGTCGCCAGCGCTTCCAGTGCTATCGGAAGCTTCGCGAGGCGCCTGAAGTGTCGCGGGCGCTGGAGGCATCGCAACGCGATGTTTCTGGCGGCACCAAAAGCGTCACGAGACTCTTCCGAACGCTTGCGGTGTCGCCGGATGCCTCCGGCGCCGTTGGAGGCATCAGCGAGAGTCAGAGGCGTCGCTGGTGAGTCACAAGCATCGGGTGTCGGCAATTCTCACTCCCACTTAATTGTGATATTTTAAAGAGACTTTCATAAACCCTAATTAAATTATCTCAATAAAATATAAAAAATATATTTAATTTAAAAAATAATAATAATAAATTTTATTAATAATATCCTGAAATTATTTTTACTATTTTAAAAATTTTAAAAAATTCTAATAAATCAAATTTATATTCTTATATATATATATATATATATATATATATATATATATATATATTTTTTTTTAATTATTTTATATGTTTTTACTGTTTTAATGTTTAATTGATATTCAAATTTTTTTTACTATTTTAAATATATATTATTTAAATTATTAATTAATTAAATAAACAAATAGTTAATTTATATGATTATTATATATAAAATAAGATTTTGTATTAATTTATATTATTATGATTATTTAATTTAGACATTGGAGAACTATAAAGATTATCTAAATAAAATATTACCAGAACCAGTATTTCCATTTGATTCACGTCACTCCTTTTAGCAAGGTAGCATGTTATGATATTATGGTGTATCAATTTTTATTCAAGTTATTTATTAGCGTTCGAAATGGCGGTTGAGGCGGCTGCCTAGGCTTCGCCTAGGCGAGAGGCAGGCGTCAACCACACCTTAGGCTGAGGTGGTGCTTTAAGTGGTAATTTACCTTCTTCCACCACCGACACACCGGGAGTCGCCGCTACTGCTGTTTCGCCACCGCGACACGTTCAGATGTATGGCTTGGACCTAACGATGAGTTAGGATGGGTCGTGCGAGCCCGAACGCGACGTTTGGCCTGTGATGCATCTGGAAGCGTCGTGCAAGCCCGGATGCGTTGCCCGAGCTTGGCGATGGGCTCGGAAGCATCGCCCGAGCCCAACAATAGGCCTCGACACATTGCTCAAGCCAGTGACATGTCCGAACTCGTCGTGCAATCTCGACGATGTGTCAAACTCGTCGCCCGATTAAAACAGAGTACACAAGTAAGTTGTAAGTTAGGGTTTAATTATATTACTTTATGTTAACAATTTTAATGAACTCCTAACTATGATTTGGATAATTTAAATAGACTTAATTAAAACCTAATAAAATTATCTTATTAATTATATATATATACATGGTTTAAAGTGTCGTGCCGAGACGATCGAAACGGGCGAACATCTCGTTCCGCTCGGCAACCGGCACCGGCACGACCCCAGCACCATACCTACAACAACTGCGATGTGTTGCGCGATCCCCTGGCAGCAGCAGAGGGGATGCTCCACCCCACAACAACAGTAGAGGGGTCGCATAACCCGTCCGCCGCCGCAGAGGCATCGTGCGACCCTGCGGCCGCTGCAAAGGGGTCGCATGACCACTGCGGTTGCGCCGGAGGAGTCATGCGATCCCTGCGGCCATGGCTGAGGGGTCGTGCAACCCCGCTGCAGCGTAGAAGTATTGCGAGATCGCGAGTGGTGTCGGATTTTTTTTTTTTTAAATTAAACTTAGGTTAATTATTTTAATCAACTCCTAGCTATGATGGAGATAATCTAAAGAGGTTTTATTAAACTCTAATAAAATTATCTAATTAATTTTATATTTCGTTTATTTTAATTTAAAAATTATAATAAAATTTTTATTTATTTATTTATCTATTTTCATTTTTTTTTAAAGATTATTTTTATATTGTTTATTTTTAAAATATTATGTTAAATATTTTATTTTTTAATTAATATATTTTATATTTAAAAAATACCGAAACTATATCGGCACAGCATGATACGGTACCGAAACCATATCGTTCCGGTCTAGGACCGAAACCTCGACACGGGTCAAAATTTTAAACCTTGTATATATATATATATATATATAATTGAATTTTTTATTTTTTATTTTTAAATATTTAGATTAAATATTTATTTTTTAATTAATATATTTGATTAAAAGTAAATATTATAAAGAATAATGATTATTTATAATATTATGTATAAAAACAAGTAAAAATTATTCAATCGCCTAGGCACTGTATAGGCGGCCGAGGCGGTAGCCACCTGCCGCCATTTACAACACTGTTATTTATACATCAATTGTTTTTTTAAAGAAAACTATATTTAATTATTTTTTATAACAATATTAAGTTGTTTAATAATAGAGAACTTATATAAAATCAATATATAACTTATTTTTAAATTATACACAATAAATATATTTATCTACTAATTACTATATATAAATAAAAAAAATACCGAAACTGTATCGGCACAGCACGATATGGCACCGAAATCGTATCGTTCTAGTTTGGGACCAAACATCGGCACGAGTCGAAATTTTAAACCTTGATTTAAATTATACCAACTATAACTAGGAGTTGAATGAAATTATTAACTTAAGTTTTTTTAAATTAAAGGATAAGTTGACCGTTCTTCCACTGTGTTTTGCGCCATCGCAAACGTGAGGCCCATGTGTGGCATCTGCGGTGATCGCAAGGCCCGCGCGTGGCCTCCACGAAGGCAATGAGGCCAGCACGTGGCCTCCACGAAGGCCGTGAGGCCAGCGTGTGGCCTCCACGAAGGTCGTGAGGCCAATGCGTGGCATATGTGGCGACCTCGAGGCACTACGTGGCCTCCGCGAGGCCATCGCATAACCTCCGTGGCAGCCGCGAGGCCATCACATGGCCTTCGCGGCGGCCGTGATGTCTGCACGACCGTGAGGCCCACGCATAGCCTCCATGGCAGTCGCAAGGCCATTGTGTGGCATCCGCGACGGCTGCGAGGCCATTGCGTGGCCTTCGCGACGGCCGCAAGGCCATTGTGTGGCGGTCGCGAGGCCCACGCGTGGCCTCCGCAGTGGCCGCGAAGCCCAGCTAGGCCTTCGCGAGGCCTTTACGAGGCCTTCGCGAGGCGCACACAACACCTCCACAGCCGCAGTACCTTAGGCGTGCCGATTTCGGTCAGCGGGCGGAATGATATATTTCGCTGGTATGTGGCGACATAACATGGTATTTTAAACTTTAGTTTCAGTACTATATCGTGTAGTGCTGATACAATTTTAGTATTTTTTTAATATAAAATATATTAATTAAAAATATTTTTATTAATATTTGATGGCTATAGATGCTTAATATGGAGTTATATTTGCGATGTTGAATCTTGAGTTTAAGTTTTGATAGAGATAATCGATGCTTATTATTATTGCTAATAATTAAATTGTCTTAAATACTTTTTATCAGTTTAAAATTAAATCAAATTTATATATAAAATAATTTAGTTCAATCATAATAGTATATATAAAGGAAGAGGGTTGCGTTAGGTTGCCAGCCAGCGTCAAAACTATGGAAAATATTCAATGAATAGATCCATTAAACTATTGTGCTAATGCTAGGTTGTTCCCCGGAAGGAACGCGTTGCAGGGTCTGACTATATCGTCTCAACAAGGACGGCTACATCTCCAGAACTCAGGTGTAGTGCTAAATATGCAAGAGTTCGTGTTACAGGGTCCGACTGTAACGTCTCATCAAGGACCGCTATATCTCCATGAGAACTTGGGTGTAGTGTTAAATAGGCAAGAGTACTCACACCATAGGTTGGATAAGAACAAATATGATAGGAAAACTAATAATTTAAAATTTGAAACATGTAACATAGAAACTCTCACTGATAAATCAATGAAGGTAGTAGATATGATGATTAGGAGAAGAATTAGTATTTTGTGTGTACAAGAGACAAAATGGACATGCGAGAAGGCAAAGATGATAAAGAACTCAGATTTTAAGTTATGGTATACTAGAAAGAGTAAAGCAAGAAATGGAGTGGGTATTATTGTAGATAATTTGTTAAAGGATGAAGTTGTAGAAGTAGTTAGAAAATAGAATTATAACCCTTAAGATAATAGTGGCGAAAGAAACTATGAACATAATTAGTGTATATGCACCACAGGTAGGATTAGATGAAGCTACCAAATCAAGATTTTGGGAGGACTTAGATGAAATATTACAAAATATTCCACCAAATGAAATGATTTTAATAGGAGGTGATCTAAATAGGTATGTCGGAGTGAAAAATGAGGAATATGAGAGAGTACATGGGAGTTATGGGTTTGGAACGAGGAATGAAAAAGGGAAAACTATATTAGATTTTACGATAGCATATGACCTTATATTAGCTAATACGTTTTTTAAGAAAAGAGAAGAAAATTTTGTCACATTCAAAAGTGGAAATAATAAATCGTAAATTGATTTCCTTATGGTTAAGAAGAAGGATAGAAAGATTTGTAAAGATTATAAAATCATCCCTGGAAGAAAGCTTACCTACCCAACATAGAGTAGTAGTGTTAGATATACGCCTCAAACATAGTAACAATAGAAAGAAAATATATATGATTCCAAGAATTAAGTGGTGGAAGTTAAAGGATGAGAAGCAAAATATATTTAAGGAGAAGGTAGAAGTACAAGAATTAGGTAAAATATACGATGACTCTAATAAAACATGAGATAAGATGGTATCAAAGTTGAAAATAGTAGCTAAGAGTGTACTTGGTGAGTCAAAGGGACATGCATCACTAAGTAAAGAATCTTGGTGGTGGAATGAAAAAGTACAAGAGAAAGTGAAGGAAAAACGAATAGCTTATAAGAAATTATATATTTGTAAGAACGAGGAAAACTTAAAAAAATATACAAAAGCCAAGAAAGAAGCTAAGAAAGTAGTGAGTGGAGCAAAAAATGAAACTTTTGAATGATTATATCAAAAATTAGATACAAAAGAAGGGAAAAGAGACATTTATAGAATAACTAAAGTGAGAGAAAGGAAACAAGAGATCTTAGCCAAATAAAATGTATTAAAGATGAATGTAATAGGGTATTAGTAAATGATGGAGAAATAAAAGAGCGATGGAAGAGGTATTTTCATCAACTTTTTAATGAACGTTTAGGCGATCAACTTAACTTAGATAATTTAAGTAGGTCAAATGAGTATAGAAACTTTAATTTTTATCGTAGAATTTAAACTTCATAAGTAAAACAAACTTTAAATGAGATGACAATGGAAAAGCCGACGATGATTCTCCGATAGAGGTATGGAAATGCTTAGGAAAACAAGGTATCGAATGACTTACAAAATTATTTAACATAATATCGAAAACGAAAAAAATACCTGATCAATGGAGGATAAGTACTCTGGTTCCCTTATATAAGAACAAGGGAGACGTACAAAATCATGCAAACTATAGGGGTATTAAACTAATGAGTCATACTACGAAACTTTGGGAAAAGTAATAGAAAAAGATTAAGGAAAGAGCTGCAGTGATAGAAAATCAATTTGGGTTTATGCCTGGAAGGTCAATAGAGTTATACATCTTCTTAGACAATTAATTGAAAATATCGGAGGCAAAACAAGATCTACATAGTGATCATTGACTTAGAAAAACATGATAGAGCGAGAAATTATGGAGAATTTTAGAAAGAGAGTGTTAATAGCGTATATTGAACTAATTAAGGATATGTATGAGATGTACGATCGAGTAAAGACTTCGGAGAATCTGATTTCGATAAAGATAGGATTACATCAAGGATCACCTAAGTCCCTATCTTTTCACTAATTCTGACGAACTCACTACGCATTCGAAGACATAGTATAGTGCGTGTTGTTTAGAGATGATATTATTTTGGTAGATGAAACACGTGAAGGGTAAATGTAACTATAATCTTGGAGGCACTAGAGGAAATGTTTTAAACTTAGTAGATTAAAGATGGAATATATGGAATTTAAATTTAGTGATATTAAGTAATGAAATAATTGTTAAGATAGGACGAGTTGCCCGGAACTGAGAGATTTAAATATTTAGGATCATTTTTACAAAACGATAGAGGGATTGAGAGAGATGTCTTACATAGAATACAAAGAGGATGGGTGAAATGTAGGGGAGCATCGAGTGTTTTATGTGACTGTAAAGTACCTCTTAAACTTAAAGATAAGTTCTATAAAATCACAGTTAGACTTGCTATGTTATATGTGTTGGTGCAATATTCTCTAGGTCAAGGTTGACCTGGTTGACTGAGCTTGAATTTGTTCAAGCTCGAATCTTGATGTTTGAGTTTCGATGTTTGACAATACAGATAATACATGAAGATTGCAGGTGCAATTGTTCATGTGGGGAGATTGTGAAGGAGAGTCGAGTAGGTTAGGGTTGACTGGATACTTGACTGGAAAATCCTGGTGAGTGAAGCCAGGCGAAAGTCCTAGTGAGTGAAGCTAGGCAGAAGGAAAGTCCTAGTGAGTGAAGCTAGGCAGATGGAAAATCCTAGTAAGTGAAGCTAGACAGATGGAAAGTCCTAGTGAGTGAAGCTAGGCAGTTGTGGAAAATCCTGGTGAGTGAAGCTAGGTGAAAGTCCTGGTGAGTAAAGCCAGGCAGACGTGAAGTCTAGTGAGTGAAGCTAGGCAGAAGGGAAGTCCTGGTGAGTGAAGCCAAGCAAGGAAAATCCAGATAGATCAAGGTTGATCGGACATCTTGTGTTGGGAAGTCCAAGTAGGTGAAGGATTGATAGAATGTGAGAAAATCCAGATGGTCGAGGTTGATCGGACATAGTGAAGTCCGAGTGGGTGGATTAACCGACATGTAAGAGTCTAGCAGTCAAAGGTGACGGATCTTGGCGTGATGTACTGACAGTCGTGGTTGACGGATGTTGATTGGGGACTTTGGATTTGGTTTGGTAAACAAGGCTGGTTGATCGACCGAGCGATTGGCTCATTCCCGTCGATCGGCGATCGATGAGTGAGTCCAGCGTGAGCCTCCTCCAATCGATCGGTGGATCGATTGGGAGGATCATGATCAGCCTGCGGATCGATCGGTGATCGATTGAGCCTCAATCGATCGATCGATCGATTGGGAATGATGCAGATAAGCCTGGATCGATCGGTCGATCGATCGAGAAAGGGCCGGGCTTCTGATCGATCGGGCGATCGATCAAGCCTCAATCGATTGGAATCCAATCGATTGAGATTCCGATTGGCGTCGTATTTTAGGCGATGGCGGCGTCTCTCGGCGTCAACTGGCTGATGGTCGCCGGGGCTGAGCTTGTTGCACCACCGCAGGCGGCACGACTTGGCGGACCTTCCCGGGATGCCGAATCTGATGAGCGACCAGTTGCGTGGCCCGTGCCGCTCCACCAGTTGTATCAGTACCGGGTCCTTCTCCGGCCTGCAGGATCGTTTAATAGTGGTGCGTCCTGTGGATTAGTCACCTCTTCTTGAGGTGGATAGCAAGTACGTCCCTCGTGTTAGCGTTGTATGCTTGTTTTCTTGTATTTCCGTTGCACATCATCGAAGAAGTAAGCAATGACGAGCACGAGATCGCGCCGAGCTATTCACCCCCCCTCTAGCTACATTTTCGGTCCCAACAATATGAAGCTGAATGTTGGCGACTCGAGCACATGAGCAGAAGATGAAAGTTGCAGAGATAAGGATGTTAGGTGGATGTGTGGATATACGAGGATGGACAAAATAAGAAATGAGAGCATTAGAAAGAAAGTCGGAGTTGCATCTATTGAGGAAAAACTCCGAGAGACACGTTTAAGATGGTACGGACATGTACTTAAACAATCAATAAATGCTCCAGTTATGCGATGTGAAACTATAATAAACATGCATATAAAACGAGGAAGACCAAAAAAGACTTGGTTAGCAACAATAAAATAAGATAAAATTTATTTAAATATAGATGATGATATAATAGGAGATAGAGCTCAATGGCGTAAAAGGATTCATACAGCCGACCCCACCTAATGGGAAAAAGCTTGATTGTTGTATAATAGTATAATTTATAAGATTAGAAATTATATTATAGTTAATTCTTCTTTCTATCTTTCCTTATAATCCATCTCCACCTCCATTCTTAATGAGGTTTTCTCCCTTAGTCTGTATTTACCCTCGTAGATGGATGAAGGAGAGAAAGAAATTAACAAAGGGAAAAGAATTAATTAGGCAACAACGGCCTCATGGAGGCCTTACCACCTTGCAAAGGCCCGGTAGCCTCGCCTGGCCATGAGGCCGCTGCCACCTCGCGGCTACCAAGCAACCATCAAATTTTCTAGTTAATAAATAGTTATAGTAAGTCACTAAAGAAAATAGTTATAGTTAAAGTTAGTAAAGAAAGATAAATATGGAATAAAACAAGTCAAAAAATTATTCTAATTTGGCATGACTTGACGAGTAAGAACTGAATACTCATTCTATCAATCGATTTATATTATTTTCATTACATTTGAAGCTAAAAGTTATCCCAACTAAGGTAAAAGTACTTTATTAAATATATTTTATAATTTTAGCTAAATTTTATGATTCACAATTTCAGTAAGATTCACAATTCGGTTTAGGACCAAAACAATCTATAATATGACCCCAACTTGACAACCTTGGTCACTTGGTCAACATACTTGAACCCTTAGGGAAAATTTATAATGATTGTTTCATTTATTCCACTTGTGCTTTTAATTCTTCATTTTTTTCCTTCTAATGTTTTTTAAATTGTAAGAGATAATAAACGTTAATTTCACATGCTTCTTGAGATTAACATTTTGTTCCTTAATGACATGCAATTGACTACCATATGATTTTACTTTAGCCTTAGCTTTTGGAAGTGGCTTAGTTAGACAACTAATCATTCATCATTGTCTCATGCCCCTTCATTGCTTGATGCTTTTGGATCATTAGCATTACTTTTTCATCAGTTGTGTCCACTGGTGCTTTATGTTTGAAAATTTTGGTGAGGCCTCTTCTTTGAATGAATTAAGACTCAGAACATCACATGGGGTCATGAGTGCTTTCTTCTTCTTTTTCTTATACCTTCAATTTT